>NC_065576.1:30606127-30906127 GCF_937616625.2 Mercurialis annua
GGTCACCCATCCTAGTACTGCTCTCGCCCAAGCACGTTTAACTTCGGAGTTCTGATGGGATCCGGTGAATTAGTGCTGGTATGATCGCACCCGTCATACCTTGCACGATCATCGCATATATCCGCTGCCTTGCAACTCATTCAACCAAAATAAAAACTATCTTTAAAAGTACGTTTTGGTCCCTGAACTTTTTCCATATTTCCCGTTTGGTCCCTGAATTGCAATTCATCGTTACTCGTTACTCGTTCTGTTTGTCTCTCGGCGATAGTAATAATAGAAAAAACGCAGTTCAAAAAAAGCGAAAAAGGGGTGCAACACGAGGACTTCCCAGGAGGTCACCCATCCTAGTACTGCTCTCGCCCAAGCACGTTTAACTTCGGAGTTCTGATGGGATCCGGTGCATTAGTGCTGGTATGATCGCACCCGTCATACCTTGCACGATCATCGCATATATCCGCTGCCTTGCAACTCATTCAACCAAAATAAAAACTATCTTTAAAAGTACGTTTTGGTCCCTGAACTTTTTCCATATTTCCCGTTTGGTCCCTGAATTGCAATTCATCGTTACTCGTTACTCGTTCTGTTTGTCTCTCGGCGATAGTAATAATAGAAAAAACGCAGTTCAAAAAAAGCGAAAAAGGGGTGCAACACGAGGACTTCCCAGGAGGTCACCCATCCTAGTACTGCTCTCGCCCAAGCAAGTTTAACTTCGGAGTTCTGATGGGATCCGGTGCATTAGTGCTGGTATGATCGCACCCGTCATACCTTGCACGATCATCGCATATATCCGCTGCCTTGCAACTCATTCAACCAAAATAAAAACTATCTTTAAAAGTACGTTTTGGTCCCTGAACGTTTTCCATATTTCCCGTTTGGTCCCTGAATTGCAATTCATCGTTACTCGTTACTCGTTCTGTTTGTCTCTCGGCGATAGTAATAATAGAAAAAATGCCGTTCAAAAAAAGCGAAAAAGGGGTGCAACACGAGGACTTCCCAGGAGGTCACCCATCCTAGTACTGCTCTCGCCCAAGCAAGTTTATCTTCGGAGTTCTGATGGGATCCGGTGCATTAGTGCTGGTATGATCGCACCCGTCATACCTTGCACGATCATCGCATATATCCGCTGCCTTGCAACTCATTCAACCAAAATAAAAGCTATCTTTAAAAGTACGTTTTGGTCCCTGAACGTTTTCCATATTTCCCGTTTGGTCCCTGAATTGCAATTCATCGTTACTCGTTACTCGTTACTCGTTACTCGTTCTGTTTGTCTCTCGGCGATAGTAATAATAGAAAAAACGCAGTTCAAAAAAAGCGAAAAAGGGGTGCAACACGAGGACTTCCCAGGAGGTCACCCATCCTAGTACTGCTCTCGCCCAAGCACGTTTAACTTCGGAGTTCTGATGGGATCCGGTGCATTAGTGCTGGCATGATCGCACCCGTCATACCTTGCACGATCATCGCATATATCCGCTGCCTTGCAACTCATTCAACCAAAATAAAAGCTATCTTTAAAAGTACGTTTTGGTCCCTGAACTTTTTCCATATTTCCCGTTTGGTCCCTGAATTGCAATTCATCGTTACTCGTTACTCGTTACTCGTTCTGTTTGTCTCTCGGCGATAGTAATAATAGAAAAAACGCAGTTCAAAAAAAGCGCAAAAGGGGTGCAACACGAGGACTTCCCAGGAGGTCACCCATCCTAGTACTGCTCTCGCCCAAGCACGTTTGACTTCGGAGTTCTGATGGGATCCGGTGCATTAGTGCTGGTATGATCGCACCCGTCATACCTTGCACGATCATCGCATATATCCGCTGCCTTGCAACTCATTCAACCAAAATAAAAGCTATCATTAAAAGTACGTTTTGGTCCCTGAACTTTTTCCATATTTCCCGTTTGGTCCCTGAATTGCAATTCATCGTTACTCGTTACTCGTTCTGTTTGTCTCTCGGCGATAGTAATAATAGAAAAAACGCAGTTCAAAAAAAGCGAAAAAAGGGTGCAACACGAGGACTTCCCAGGAGGTCACCCATCCTAGTACTGCTCTCGCCCAAGCACGTTTAACTTCGGAGTTCTGATGGGATCCGGTGAATTAGTGCTGGTATGATCGCACCCGTCATACCTTGCACGATCATCGCATATATCCGCTGCCTTGCAACTCATTCAACCAAAATAAAAACTATCTTTAAAAGTACGTTTTGGTCCCTGAACTTTTTCCATATTTCCCGTTTGGTCCCTGAATTGCAATTCATCGTTACTCGTTACTCGTTCTGTTTGTCTCTCGGCGATAGTAATAATAGAAAAAACGCAGTTCAAAAAAAGCGAAAAAGGGGTGCAACACGAGGACTTCCCAGGAGGTCACCCATCCTAGTACTGCTCTCGCCCAAGCACGTTTAACTTCGGAGTTCTGATGGGATCCGGTGCATTAGTGCTGGTATGATCGCACCCGTCATACCTTGCACGATCATCGCATATATCCGCTGCCTTGCAACTCATTCAACCAAAATAAAAACTATCTTTAAAAGTACGTTTTGGTCCCTGAACTTTTTCCATATTTCCCGTTTGGTCCCTGAATTGCAATTCATCGTTACTCGTTACTCGTTCTGTTTGTCTCTCGGCGATAGTAATAATAGAAAAAATGCCGTTCAAAAAAAGCGAAAAAGGGGTGCAACACGAGGACTTCCCAGGAGGTCACCCATCCTAGTACTGCTCTCGCCCAAGCAAGTTTATCTTCGGAGTTCTGATGGGATCCGGTGCATTAGTGCTGGTATGATCGCACCCGTCATACCTTGCACGATCATCGCATATATCCGCTGCCTTGCAACTCATTCAACCAAAATAAAAGCTATCTTTAAAAGTACGTTTTGGTCCCTGAACGTTTTCCATATTTCCCGTTTGGTCCCTGAATTGCAATTCATCGTTACTCGTTACTCGTTACTCGTTACTCGTTCTGTTTGTCTCTCGGCGATAGTAATAATAGAAAAAACGCAGTTCAAAAAAAGCGAAAAAGGGGTGCAACACGAGGACTTCCCAGGAGGTCACCCATCCTAGTACTGCTCTCGCCCAAGCACGTTTAACTTCGGAGTTCTGATGGGATCCGGTGCATTAGTGCTGGCATGATCGCACCCGTCATACCTTGCACGATCATCGCATATATCCGCTGCCTTGCAACTCATTCAACCAAAATAAAAGCTATCTTTAAAAGTACGTTTTGGTCCCTGAACTTTTTCCATATTTCCCGTTTGGTCCCTGAATTGCAATTCATCGTTACTCGTTACTCGTTACTCGTTCTGTTTGTCTCTCGGCGATAGTAATAATAGAAAAAACGCAGTTCAAAAAAAGCGCAAAAGGGGTGCAACACGAGGACTTCCCAGGAGGTCACCCATCCTAGTACTGCTCTCGCCCAAGCACGTTTGACTTCGGAGTTCTGATGGGATCCGGTGCATTAGTGCTGGTATGATCGCACCCGTCATACCTTGCACGATCATCGCATATATCCGCTGCCTTGCAACTCATTCAACCAAAATAAAAGCTATCATTAAAAGTACGTTTTGGTCCCTGAACTTTTTCCATATTTCCCGATTGGTCCCTGAATTGCAATTCATCGTTACTCGTTACTCGTTCTGTTTGTCTCTCGGCGATAGTAATAATAGAAAAAACGCAGTTCAAAAAAAGCGAAAAAGGGGTGCAACACAAGGACTTCCCAGGAGGTCACCCATCCTAGTACTGCTCTCGCCCAAGCACGTTTAACTTCGGAGTTCTGATGGGATCCGGTGCATTAGTGCTGGTATGATCGCACCCGTCATACCTTGCACGATCATCGCATATATCCGCTGCCTTGCAACTCATTCAACCAAAATAAAAACTATCTTTAAAAGTACGTTTTGGTCCCTGAACTTTTTCCATATTTCCCGTTTGGTCCCTGAATTGCAATTCATCGTTACTCGTTACTCGTTCTGTTTGTCTCTCGGCGATAGTAATAATAGAAAAAACGCAGTTCAAAAAAAGCGAAAAAGGGGTGCAACACGAGGACTTCCCAGGAGGTCACCCATCCTAGTACTGCTCTCGCCCAAGCACGTTTAACTTCGGAGTTCTGATGGGATCCGGTGAATTAGTGCTGGTATGATCGCACCCGTCATACCTTGCACGATCATCGCATATATCCGCTGCCTTGCAACTCATTCAACCAAAATAAAAACTATCTTTAAAAGTACGTTTTGGTCCCTGAATTGCAATTCATCGTTACTCGTTACTCGTTCTGTTTGTCTCTCGGCGATAGTAATAATAGAAAAAACGCAGTTCAAAAAAAGCGAAAAAGGGGTGCAACACGAGGACTTCCCAGGAGGTCACCCATCCTAGTACTGCTCTCGCCCAAGCACGTTTAACTTCGGAGTTCTGATGGGATCCGGTGCATTAGTGCTGGTATGATCGCACCCGTCATACCTTGCACGATCATCGCATATATCCGCTGCCTTGCAACTCATTCAACCAAAATAAAAACTATCTTTAAAAGTACGTTTTGGTCCCTGAACTTTTTCCATATTTCCCGTTTGGTCCCTGAATTGCAATTCATCGTTACTCGTTACTCGTTCTGTTTGTCTCTCGGCGATAGTAATAATAGAAAAAATGCCGTTCAAAAAAAGCGAAAAAGGGGTGCAACACGAGGACTTCCCAGGAGGTCACCCATCCTAGTACTGCTCTCGCCCAAGCAAGTTTATCTTCGGAGTTCTGATGGGATCCGGTGCATTAGTGCTGGTATGATCGCACCCGTCATACCTTGCACGATCATCGCATATATCCGCTGCCTTGCAACTCATTCAACCAAAATAAAAGCTATCTTTAAAAGTACGTTTTGGTCCCTGAACGTTTTCCATATTTCCCGTTTGGTCCCTGAATTGCAATTCATCGTTACTCGTTACTCGTTACTCGTTACTCGTTCTGTTTGTCTCTCGGCGATAGTAATAATAGAAAAAACGCAGTTCAAAAAAAGCGAAAAAGGGGTGCAACACGAGGACTTCCCAGGAGGTCACCCATCCTAGTACTGCTCTCGCCCAAGCACGTTTAACTTCGGAGTTCTGATGGGATCCGGTGCATTAGTGCTGGCATGATCGCACCCGTCATACCTTGCACGATCATCGCATATATCCGCTGCCTTGCAACTCATTCAACCAAAATAAAAGCTATCTTTAAAAGTACGTTTTGGTCCCTGAACTTTTTCCATATTTCCCGTTTGGTCCCTGAATTGCAATTCATCGTTACTCGTTACTCGTTACTCGTTCTGTTTGTCTCTCGGCGATAGTAATAATAGAAAAAACGCAGTTCAAAAAAAGCGCAAAAGGGGTGCAACACGAGGACTTCCCAGGAGGTCACCCATCCTAGTACTGCTCTCGCCCAAGCACGTTTGACTTCGGAGTTCTGATGGGATCCGGTGCATTAGTGCTGGTATGATCGCACCCGTCATACCTTGCACGATCATCGCATATATCCGCTGCCTTGCAACTCATTCAACCAAAATAAAAGCTATCATTAAAAGTACGTTTTGGTCCCTGAACTTTTTCCATATTTCCCGTTTGGTCCCTGAATTGCAATTCATCGTTACTCGTTACTCGTTCTGTTTGTCTCTCGGCGATAGTAATAATAGAAAAAACGCAGTTCAAAAAAAGCGAAAAAGGGGTGCAACACAAGGACTTCCCAGGAGGTCACCCATCCTAGTACTGCTCTCGCCCAAGCACGTTTAACTTCGGAGTTCTGATGGGATCCGGTGCATTAGTGCTGGTATGATCGCACCCGTCATACCTTGCACGATCATCGCATATATCCGCTGCCTTGCAACTCATTCAACCAAAATAAAAACTATCTTTAAAAGTACGTTTTGGTCCCTGAACTTTTTCCATATTTCCCGTTTGGTCCCTGAATTGCAATTCATCGTTACTCGTTACTCGTTCTGTTTGTCTCTCGGCGATAGTAATAATAGAAAAAACGCAGTTCAAAAAAAGCGAAAAAGGGGTGCAACACGAGGACTTCCCAGGAGGTCACCCATCCTAGTACTGCTCTCGCCCAAGCACGTTTAACTTCGGAGTTCTGATGGGATCCGGTGAATTAGTGCTGGTATGATCGCACCCGTCATACCTTGCACGATCATCGCATATATCCGCTGCCTTGCAACTCATTCAACCAAAATAAAAACTATCTTTAAAAGTACGTTTTGGTCCCTGAACTTTTTCCATATTTCCCGTTTGGTCCCTGAATTGCAATTCATCGTTACTCGTTACTCGTTCTGTTTGTCTCTCGGCGATAGTAATAATAGAAAAAACGCAGTTCAAAAAAAGCGAAAAAGGGGTGCAACACGAGGACTATCCGCTCCCGTTTGGTCCCTGAATTGCAATTCATCGTTACTCGTTACTCGTTCTGTTTGTCTCTCGGCGATAGTAATAATAGAAAAAACGCAGTTCAAAAAAAGCGAAAAAAGGGTGCAACACGAGGACTTCCCAGGAGGTCACCCATCCTAGTACTGCTCTCGCCCAAGCACGTTTAACTTCGGAGTTCTGATGGGATCCGGTGAATTAGTGCTGGTATGATCGCACCCGTCATACCTTGCACGATCATCGCATATATCCGCTGCCTTGCAACTCATTCAACCAAAATAAAAACTATCTTTAAAAGTACGTTTTGGTCCCTGAACTTTTTCCATATTTCCCGTTTGGTCCCTGAATTGCAATTCATCGTTACTCGTTACTCGTTCTGTTTGTCTCTCGGCGATAGTAATAATAGAAAAAACGCAGTTCAAAAAAAGCGAAAAAGGGGTGCAACACGAGGACTATCCGCTCCCGTTTGGTCCCTGAATTGCAATTCATCGTTACTCGTTACTCGTTCTGTTTGTCTCTCGGCGATAGTAATAATAGAAAAAACGCAGTTCAAAAAAAGCGAAAAAGGGGTGCAACACGAGGACTTCCCAGGAGGTCACCCATCCTAGTACTGCTCTCGCCCAAGCACGTTTTACTTCGGAGTTCTGATGGGATCCGGTGCATTAGTGCTGGTATGATCGCACCCGTCATACCTTGCACGATCATCGCATATATCCGCTGCCTTGCAACTCATTCAACCAAAATAAAAACTATCTTTAAAAGTACGTTTTGGTCCCTGAACTTTTTCCATATTTCCCGTTTGGTCCCTGAATTGCAATTCATCGTTACTCGTTACTCGTTCTGTTTGTCTCTCGGCGATAGTAATAATAGAAAAAACGCAGTTCAAAAAAAGCGAAAAAGGGGTGCAACACGAGGACTATCCGCTCCCGTTTGGTCCCTGAATTGCAATTCATCGTTACTCGTTACTCGTTCTGTTTGTCTCTCGGCGATAGTAATAATAGAAAAAACGCAGTTCAAAAAAAGCGAAAAAGGGGTGCAACACGAGGACTTCCCAGGAGGTCACCCATCCTAGTACTGCTCTCGCCCAAGCACGTTTAACTTCGGAGTTCTGATGGGATCCGGTGCATTAGTGCTGGTATGATCGCACCCGTCATACCTTGCACGATCATCGCATATATCCGCTGCCTTGCAACTCATTCAACCAAAATAAAAACTATCTTTAAAAGTACGTTTTGGTCCCTGAACTTTTTCCATATTTCCCGTTTGGTCCCTGAATTGCAATTCATCGTTACTCGTTACTCGTTCTGTTTGTCTCTCGGCGATAGTAATAATAGAAAAAATGCCGTTCAAAAAAAGCGAAAAAGGGGTGCAACACGAGGACTTCCCAGGAGGTCACCCATCCTAGTACTGCTCTCGCCCAAGCAAGTTTATCTTCGGAGTTCTGATGGGATCCGGTGCATTAGTGCTGGTATGATCGCACCCGTCATACCTTGCACGATCATCGCATATATCCGCTGCCTTGCAACTCATTCAACCAAAATAAAAGCTATCTTTAAAAGTACGTTTTGGTCCCTGAACGTTTTCCATATTTCCCGTTTGGTCCCTGAATTGCAATTCATCGTTACTCGTTACTCGTTACTTGTTACTCGTTCTGTTTGTCTCTCGGCGATAGTAATAATAGAAAAAACGCAGTTCAAAAAAAGCGAAAAAGGGGTGCAACACGAGGACTTCCCAGGAGGTCACCCATCCTAGTACTGCTCTCGCCCAAGCACGTTTAACTTCGGAGTTCTGATGGGATCCGGTGCATTAGTGCTGGCATGATCGCACCCGTCATACCTTGCACGATCATCGCATATATCCGCTGCCTTGCAACTCATTCAACCAAAATAAAAGCTATCTTTAAAAGTACGTTTTGGTCCCTGAACTTTTTCCATATTTCCCGTTTGGTCCCTGAATTGCAATTCATCGTTACTCGTTACTCGTTACTCGTTCTGTTTGTCTCTCGGCGATAGTAATAATAGAAAAAACGCAGTTCAAAAAAAGCGCAAAAGGGGTGCAACACGAGGACTTCCCAGGAGGTCACCCATCCTAGTACTGCTCTCGCCCAAGCACGTTTGACTTCGGAGTTCTGATGGGATCCGGTGCATTAGTGCTGGTATGATCGCACCCGTCATACCTTGCACGATCATCGCATATATCCGCTGCCTTGCAACTCATTCAACCAAAATAAAAGCTATCATTAAAAGTACGTTTTGGTCCCTGAACTTTTTCCATATTTCCCGTTTGGTCCCTGAATTGCAATTCATCGTTACTCGTTACTCGTTCTGTTTGTCTCTCGGCGATAGTAATAATAGAAAAAACGCAGTTCAAAAAAAGCGAAAAAGGGGTGCAACACGAGGACTTCCCAGGAGGTCACCCATCCTAGTACTGCTCTCGCCCAAGCACGTTTAACTTCGGAGTTCTGATGGGATCCGGTGCATTAGTGCTGGTATGATCGCACCCGTCATACCTTGCACGATCATCGCATATATCCGCTGCCTTGCAACTCATTCAACCAAAATAAAAGCTATCTTTAAAAGTACGTTTTGGTCCCTGAACTTTTTCCATATTTCCCGTTTGGTCCCTGAATTGCAATTCATCGTTACTCGTTACTCGTTACTCGTTCTGTTTGTCTCTCGGCGATAGTAATAATAGAAAAAACGCAGTTCAAAAAAAGCGCAAAAGGGGTGCAACACGAGGACTTCCCAGGAGGTCACCCATCCTAGTACTGCTCTCGCCCAAGCACGTTTGACTTCGGAGTTCTGATGGGATCCGGTGCATTAGTGCTGGTATGATCGCACCCGTCATACCTTGCACGATCATCGCATATTTCCGCTGCCTTGCAACTCATTCAACCAAAATAAAAGCTATCATTAAAAGTACGTTTTGGTCCCTGAACTTTTTCCATATTTCCCGTTTGGTCCCTGAATTGCAATTCATCGTTACTCGTTACTCGTTCTGTTTGTCTCTCGGCGATAGTAATAATAGAAAAAACGCAGTTCAAAAAAAGCGAAAAAGGGGTGCAACACGAGGACTTCCCAGGAGGTCACATATCCTAGTACTGCTCTCGCCCAAGCACGTTTAACTTCGGAGTTCTGATGGGATCCGGTGCATTAGTGCTGGTATGATCGCACCCGTCATACCTTGCACGATCATCGCATATATCCGCTGCCTTGCAACTCATTCAACCAAAATAAAAACTATCTTTAAAAGTACGTTTTGGTCCCTGAACTTTTTCCATATTTCCCGTTTGGTCCCTGAATTGCAATTCATCGTTACTCGTTACTCGTTCTGTTTGTCTCTCGGCGATAGTAATAATAGAAAAAACGCATTTCAAAAAAAGCGAAAAAGGGGTGCAACACGAGGACTTCCCAGGAGGTCACCCATCCTAGTACTGCTCTCGCCCAAGCACGTTTAACTTCGGAGTTCTGATGGGATCCGGTGAATTAGTGCTGGTATGATCGCACCCGTCATACCTTGCACGATCATCGCATATATCCGCTGCCTTGCAACTCATTCAACCAAAATAAAAACTATCTTTAAAAGTACGTTTTGGTCCCTGAACTTTTTCCATATTTCCCGTTTGGTCCCTGAATTGCAATTCATCGTTACTCGTTACTCGTTCTGTTTGTCTCTCGGCGATAGTAATAATAGAAAAAACGCAGTTCAAAAAAAGCGAAAAAGGGGTGCAACACGAGGACTTCCCAGGAGGTCACCCATCCTAGTACTGCTCTCGCCCAAGCACGTTTAACTTCGGAGTTCTGATGGGATCCAGTGAATTAGTGCTGGTATGATCGCACCCGTCATACCTTGCACGATCATCGCATATATCCGCTGCCTTGCAACTCATTCAACCAAAATAAAAACTATCTTTAAAAGTACGTTTTGGTCCCTGAACTTTTTCCATATTTCCCGTTTGGTCCCTGAATTGCAATTCATCGTTACTCGTTACTCGTTCTGTTTGTCTCTCGGCGATAGTAATAATAGAAAAAACGCAGTTCAAAAAAAGCGAAAAAGGGGTGCAACACGAGGACTTCCCAGGAGGTCACCCATCCTAGTACTGCTCTCGCCCAAGCACGTTTAACTTCGGAGTTCTGATGGGATCCGGTGAATTAGTGCTGGTATGATCGCACCCGTCATACCTTGCACGATCATCGCATATATCCGCTGCCTTGCAACTCATTCAACCAAAATAAAAACTATCTTTAAAAGTACGTTTTGGTCCCTGAACTTTTTCTATATTTCCCGTTTGGTCCCTGAATTACAATTCATCGTTACTCGTTACTCGTTCTGTTTGTCTCTCGGCGATAGTAATAATAGAAAAAACGCAGTTCAAAAAAAGCGAAAAAGGGGTGCAACACGAGGACTTCCCAGGAGGTCACCCATCCTAGTACTGCTCTCGCCCAAGCACGTTTAACTTCGGAGTTCTGATGGGATCCGGTGAATTAGTGCTGGTATGATCGCACCCGTCATACCTTGCACGATCATCGCATATATCCGCTGCCTTGCAACTCATTCAACCAAAATAAAAACTATCTTTAAAAGTACGTTTTGGTCCCTGAACTTTTTCCATATTTCCCGTTTGGTCCCTGAATTGCAATTCATCGTTACTCGTTACTCGTTCTGTTTGTCTCTCGGCGATAGTAATAATAGAAAAAACGCAGTTCAAAAAAAGCGAAAAAGGGGTGCAACACGAGGACTTCCCAGGAGGTCACCCATCCTAGTACTGCTCTCGCCCAAGCACGTTTATCTTCGGAGTTCTGATGGGATCCGGTGCATTAGTGCTGGTATGATCGCACCCGTCATACCTTGCACGATCATCGCATATATCCGCTGCCTTGCAACTCATTCAACCAAAATAAAAACTATCTTTAAAAGTACGTTTTGGTCCCTGAACTTTTTCCATATTTCCCGTTTGGTCCCTGAATTGCAATTCATCGTTACTCGTTCTGTTTGTCTCTCGGGGATAGTAATAATAGAAAAAACGCCGTTCAAAAAAAGCGAAAAAGGGGTGCAACACGAGGACTTCCCAGGAGGTCACCCATCCTAGTACTGCTCTCGCCCAAGCACGTTTATCTTCGGAGTTCTGATGGGATCCGGTGCATTAGTGCTGGTATGATCGCACCCGTCATACCTTGCACGATCATCGCATATATCCGCTGCCTTGCAACTCATTCAACCAAAATAAAAGCTATCTTTAAAAGTACGTTTTGGTCCCTGAACGTTTTCCATATTTCCCGTTTGGTCCCTGAATTGCAATTCATCGTTACTCGTTACTCGTTCTGTTTGTCTCTCGGCGATAGTAATAATAGAAAAAACGCAGTTCAAAAAAAGCGAAAAAGGGGTGCAACACGAGGACTTCCCAGGAGGTCACCCATCCTAGTACTGCTCTCGCCCAAGCACGTTTAACTTCGGAGTTCTGATGGGATCCGGTGCATTAGTGCTGGTATGATCGCACCCGTCATACCTTGCACGATCATCGCATATATCCGCTGCCTTGCAACTCATTCAACCAAAATAAAAACTATCTTTAAAAGTACGTTTTGGTCCCTGAACTTTTTCCATATTTCCCGTTTGGTCCCTGAATTGCAATTCATCGTTACTCGTTACTCGTTCTGTTTGTCTCTCGGGGATAGTAATAATAGAAAAAACGCCGTTCAAAAAAAGCGAAAAAGGGGTGCAACACGAGGACTTCCCAGGAGGTCACCCATCCTAGTACTGCTCTCGCCCAAGCACGTTTAACTTCGGAGTTCTGATGGGATCCGGTGCATTAGTGCTGGTATGATCGCACCCGTCATACCTTGCACGATCATCGCATATATCCGCTGCCTTGCAACTCATTCAACCAAAATAAAAACTATCTTTAAAAGTACGTTTTGGTCCCTGAACTTTTTCCATATTTCCCGTTTGGTCCCTGAATTGCAATTCATCGTTACTCGTTACTCGTTCTGTTTGTCTCTCGGCGATAGTAATAATAGAAAAAACGCCGTTCAAAAAAAGCGAAAAAGGGGTGCAACACGAGGACTTCCCAGGAGGTCACCCATCCTAGTACTGCTCTCGCCCAAGCACGCTTATCTTCGGAGTTCTGATGGGATCCGGTGCATTAGTGCTGGTATGATCGCACCCATCATACCTTGCACGATCATCGCATATATCCGCTGCCTTGCAACTCATTCAACCAAAATAAAAGCTATCTTTAAAAGTACGTTTTGGTCCCTGAACGTTTTCCATATTTCCCGTTTGGTCCCTGAATTGCAATTCATCGTTACTCGTTACTCGTTACTCGTTACTCGTTCTGTTTGTCTCTCGGCGATAGTAATAATAGAAAAAACGCAGTTCAAAAAAAGCGAAAAAGGGGTGCAACACGAGGACTTCCCAGGAGGTCACCCATCCTAGTACTGCTCTCGCCCAAGCACGTTTAACTTCGGAGTTCTGATGGGATCCGGTGCATTAGTGCTGGTATGATCGCACCCGTCATACCTTGCACGATCATCGCATATATCCGCTGCCTTGCAACTCATTCAACCAAAATAAAAGCTATCTTTAAAAGTACGTTTTGGTCCCTGAACTTTTTCCATATTTCCCGTTTGGTCCCTGAATTGCAATTCATCGTTACTCGTTACTCGTTACTCGTTCTGTTTGTCTCTCGGCGATAGTAATAATAGAAAAAACGCAGTTCAAAAAAAGCGCAAAAGGGGTGCAACACGAGGACTTCCCAGGAGGTCACCCATCCTAGTACTTCTCTCGCCCAAGCACGTTTGACTTCGGAGTTCTGATGGGATCCGGTGCATTAGTGCTGGTATGATCGCACCCATCATACCTTGCACGATCATCGCATATTTCCGCTGCCTTGCAACTCATTCAACCAAAATAAAAGCTATCATTAAAAGTACGTTTTGGTCCCTGAACTTTTTCCATATTTCCCGTTTGTTCCCTGAATTGCAATTCATCGTTACTCGTTACTCGTTCTGTTTGTCTCTCGGCGATAGTAATAATAGAAAAAACGCAGTTCAAAAAAAGCGAAAAAGGGGTGCAACACGAGGACTTCCCAGGAGGTCACCCATCCTAGTACTGCTCTCGCCCAAGCACGTTTAACTTCGGAGTTCTGATGGGATCCGGTGCATTAGTGCTGGTATGATCGCACCCGTCATACCTTGCACGATCATCGCATATATCCGCTGCCTTGCAACTCATTCAACCAAAATAAAAACTATCTTTAAAAGTACGTTTTGGTCCCTGAACTTTTTCCATATTTCCCGTTTGGTCCCTGAATTGCAATTCATCGTTACTCGTTACTCGTTCTGTTTGTCTCTCGGCGATAGTAATAATAGAAAAAACGCAGTTCAAAAAAAGCGAAAAACGGGTGCAACACGAGGACTTCCCAGGAGGTCACCCATCCTAGTACTGCTCTCGCCCAAGTTTCCCGTTTGGTCCCTGAATTGCAATTCATCGTTACTCGTTACTCGTTCTGTTTGTCTCTCGGCGATAGTAATAATAGAAAAAACGCAGTTCAAAAAAAGCGAAAAAGGGGTGCAACACGAGGACTTCCCAGGAGGTCACCCATCCTAGTACTGCTCTCGCCCAAGCACGTTTAACTTCGGAGTTCTGATGGGATCCGGTGCATTAGTGCTGGTATGATCGCACCCGTCATACCTTGCACGATCATCGCATATATCCGCTGCCTTGCAACTCATTCAACCAAAATAAAAACTATCTTTAAAAGTACGTTTTGGTCCCTGAACTTTTTCCATATTTCCCGTTTGGTCCCTGAATTGCAATTCATCGTTACTCGTTACTCGTTCTGTTTGTCTCTCGGCGATAGTAATAATAGAAAAAACGCAGTTCAAAAAAAGCGAAAAACGGGTGCAACACGAGGACTTCCCAGGAGGTCACCCATCCTAGTACTGCTCTCGCCCAAGTTTCCCGTTTGGTCCCTGAATTGCAATTCATCGTTACTCGTTACTCGTTCTGTTTGTCTCTCGGCGATAGTAATAATAGAAAAAACGCAGTTCAAAAAAAGCGAAAAAGGGGTGCAACACGAGGACTTCCCAGGAGGTCACCCATCCTAGTACTGCTCTCGCCCAAGCACGTTTAACTTCGGAGTTCTGATGGGATCCGGTGCATTAGTGCTGGTATGATCGCACCCGTCATACCTTGCACGATCATCGCATATATCCGCTGCCTTGCAACTCATTCAACCAAAATAAAAACTATCTTTAAAAGTACGTTTTGGTCCCTGAACTTTTTCCATATTTCCCGTTTGGTCCCTGAATTGCAATTCATCGTTACTCGTTACTCGTTCTGTTTGTCTCTCGGCGATAGTGATAATAGAAAAAACGCAGTTCAAAAAAAGCGAAAAAGGGGTGCAACACGAGGACTTCCCAGGAGGTCACCCATCCTAGTACTGCTCTCGCCCAAGCACGTTTAACTTCGGAGTTCTGATGGGATCCGGTGCATTAGTGCTGGTATGATCGCACCCGTCATACCTTGCACGATCATCGCATATATCCGCTGCCTTGCAACTCATTCAACCAAAATAAAAGCTATCATTAAAAGTACGTTTTGGTCCCTGAACTTTTTCCATATTTCCCGTTTGGTCCCTGAATTGCAATTCATCGTTACTCGTTACTCGTTCTGTTTGTCTCTCGGCGATAGTAATAATAGAAAAAACGCAGTTCAAAAAAAGCGAAAAAGGGGTGCAACACGAGGACTTCCCAGGAGGTCACCCATCCTAGTACTGCTCTCGCCCAAGCACGTTTAACTTCGGAGTTCTGATGGGATCCGGTGCATTAGTGCTGGTATGATCGCACCCGTCATACCTTGCACGATCATCGCATATATCCGCTGCCTTGCAACTCATTCAACCAAAATAAAAACTATCTTTAAAAGTACGTTTTGGTCCCTGAACTTTTTCCATATTTCCCGTTTGGTCCCTGAATTGCAATTCATCGTTACTCGTTACTCGTTCTGTTTGTCTCTCGGGGATAGTAATAATAGAAAAAACGCCGTTCAAAAAAAGCGAAAAAGGGGTGCAACACGAGGACTTCCCAGGAGGTCACCCATCCTAGTACTGCTCTCGCCCAAGCACGTTTATCTTCGGAGTTCTGATGGGATCCGGTGCATTAGTGCTGGTATGATCGCACCCGTCATACCTTGCACGATCATCGCATATATCCGCTGCCTTGCAACTCATTCAACCAAAATAAAAGCTATCTTTAAAAGTACGTTTTGGTCCCTGAACGTTTTCCATATTTCCCGTTTGGTCCCTGAATTGCAATTCATCGTTACTCGTTACTCGTTACTCGTTACTCGTTACTCGTTACTCGTTCTGTTTGTCTCTCGGCGATAGTAATAATAGAAAAAACGCAGTTCAAAAAAAGCGAAAAAGGGGTGCAACACGAGGACTTCCCAGGAGGTCACCCATCCTAGTACTGCTCTCGCCCAAGCACGTTTAACTTCGGAGTTCTGATGGGATCCGGTGCATTAGTGCTGGTATGATCGCACCCGTCATACCTTGCACGATCATCGCATATATCCGCTGCCTTGCAACTCATTCAACCAAAATAAAAACTATCTTTAAAAGTACGTTTTGGTCCCTGAACTTTTTCCATATTTCCCGTTTGGTCCCTGAATTGCAATTCATCGTTACTCGTTACTCGTTCTGTTTGTCTCTCGGGGATAGTAATAATAGAAAAAACGCCGTTCAAAAAAAGCGAAAAAGGGGTGCAACACGAGGACTTCCCAGGAGGTCACCCATCCTAGTACTGCTCTCGCCCAAGCACGTTTATCTTCGGAGTTCTGATGGGATCCGGTGCATTAGTGCTGGTATGATCGCACCCGTCATACCTTGCACGATCATCGCATATATCCGCTGCCTTGCAACTCATTCAACCAAAATAAAAGCTATCTTTAAAAGTACGTTTTGGTCCCTGAACGTTTTCCATATTTCCCGTTTGGTCCCTGAATTGCAATTCATCGTTACTCGTTACTCGTTACTCTTTACTCGTTCTGTTTGTCTCTCGGCGATAGTAATAATAGAAAAAACGCAGTTCAAAAAAAGCGAAAAAGGGGTGCAACACGAGGACTTCCCAGGAGGTCACCCATCCTAGTACTGCTCTCGCCCAAGCACGTTTAACTTCGGAGTTCTGATGGGATCCGGTGCATTAGTGCTGGTATGATCGCACCCGTCATACCTTGCACGATCATCGCATATATCTGCTGCCTTGCAACTCATTCAACCAAAATAAAAACTATCTTTAAAAGTACGTTTTGGTCCCTGAACTTTTTCCATATTTCCCGTTTGGTCCCTGAATTGCAATTCATCGTTACTCGTTACTCGTTCTGTTTGTCTCTCGGCGATAGTAATAATAGAAAAAACGCCGTTCAAAAAAAGCGAAAAAGGGGTGCAACACGAGGACTTCCCAGGAGGTCACCCATCCTAGTACTGCTCTCGCCCAAGCACGTTTATCTTCGGAGTTCTGATGGGATCCGGTGCATTAGTGCTGGTATGATCGCACCCATCATACCTTGCACGATCATCGCATATATCCGCTGCCTTGCAACTCATTCAACCAAAATAAAAGCTATCTTTAAAAGTACGTTTTGGTCCCTGAACGTTTTCCATATTTCCCGTTTGGTCCCTGAATTGCAATTCATCGTTACTCGTTACTCGTTACTCGTTACTCGTTCTGTTTGTCTCTCGGCGATAGTAATAATAGAAAAAACGCAGTTCAAAAAAAGCGAAAAAGGGGTGCAACACGAGGACTTCCCAGGAGGTCACCCATCCTAGTACTGCTCTCGCCCAAGCACGTTTAACTTCGGAGTTCTGATGGGATCCGGTGCATTAGTGCTGGTATGATCGCACCCGTCATACCTTGCACGATCATCGCATATATCCGCTGCCTTGCAACTCATTCAACCAAAATAAAAGCTATCTTTAAAAGTACGTTTTGGTCCCTGAACTTTTTCCATATTTCCCGTTTGGTCCCTGAATTGCAATTCATCGTTACTCGTTACTCGTTACTCGTTCTGTTTGTCTCTCGGCGATAGTAATAATAGAAAAAACGCAGTTCAAAAAAAGCGCAAAAGGGGTGCAACACGAGGACTTCCCAGGAGGTCACCCATCCTAGTACTTCTCTCGCCCAAGCACGTTTGACTTCGGAGTTCTGATGGGATCCGGTGCATTAGTGCTGGTATGATCGCACCCGTCATACCTTGCACGATCATCGCATATTTCCGCTGCCTTGCAACTCATTCAACCAAAATAAAAGCTATCATTAAAAGTACGTTTTGGTCCCTGAACTTTTTCCATATTTCCCGTTTGTTCCCTGAATTGCAATTCATCGTTACTCGTTACTCGTTCTGTTTGTCTCTCGGCGATAGTAATAATAGAAAAAACGCAGTTCAAAAAAAGCGAAAAAGGGGTGCAACACGAGGACTTCCCAGGAGGTCACCCATCCTAGTACTGCTCTCGCCCAAGCACGTTTAACTTCGGAGTTCTGATGGGATCCGGTGCATTAGTGCTGGTATGATCGCACCCGTCATACCTTGCACGATCATCGCATATATCCGCTGCCTTGCAACTCATTCAACCAAAATAAAAACTATCTTTAAAAGTACGTTTTGGTCCCTGAACTTTTTCCATATTTCCCGTTTGGTCCCTGAATTGCAATTCATCGTTACTCGTTACTCGTTCTGTTTGTCTCTCGGCGATAGTAATAATAGAAAAAACGCAGTTCAAAAAAAGCGAAAAACGGGTGCAACACGAGGACTTCCCAGGAGGTCACCCATCCTAGTACTGCTCTCGCCCAAGCACGTTTAACTTCGGAGTTCTGATGGGATCCGGTGCATTAGTGCTGGTATGATCGCACCCGTCATACCTTGCACGATCATCGCATATATCCGCTGCCTTGCAACTCATTCAACCAAAATAAAAACTATCTTAAAAAGTACGTTTTGGTCCCTGAACTTTTTCCATATTTCCCGTTTGGTCCCTGAATTGCAATTCATCGTTACTCGTTACTCGTTCTGTTTGTCTCTCGGCGATAGTAATAATAGAAAAAACGCAGTTCAAAAAAAGCGAAAAAGGGGTGCAACACGAGGACTTCCCAGGAGGTCACCCATCCTAGTACTGCTCTCGCCCAAGCACGTTTAACTTCGGAGTTCTGATGGGATCCGGTGCATTAGTGCTGGTATGATCGCACCCGTCATACCTTGCACGATCATCGCATATATCCGCTGCCTTGCAACTCATTCAACCAAAATAAAAGCTATCTTTAAAAGTACGTTTTGGTCCCTGAACTTTTTCCATATTTCCCGTTTGGTCCCTGAATTGCAATTCATCGTTACTCGTTACTCGTTACTCGTTCTGTTTGTCTCTCGGCGATAGTAATAATAGAAAAAACGCAGTTCAAAAAAAGCGCAAAAGGGGTGCAACACGAGGACTTCCCAGGAGGTCACCCATCCTAGTACTTCTCTCGCCCAAGCACGTTTGACTTCGGAGTTCTGATGGGATCCGGTGCATTAGTGCTGGTATGATCGCACCCGTCATACCTTGCACGATCATCGCATATATCCGCTGCCTTGCAACTCATTCAACCAAAATAAAAGCTATCATTAAAAGTACGTTTTGGTCCCTGAACTTTTTCCATATTTCCCGTTTGGTCCCTGAATTGCAATTCATCGTTACTCGTTACTCGTTCTGTTTGTCTCTCGGCGATAGTAATAATAGAAAAAACGCAGTTCAAAAAAAGCGAAAAAGGGGTGCAACACGAGGACTTCCCAGGAGGTCACCCATCCTAGTACTGCTCTCGCCCAAGCACGTTTAACTTCGGAGTTCTGATGGGATCCGGTGCATTAGTGCTGGTATGATCGCACCCGTCATACCTTGCACGATCATCGCATATATCCGCTGCCTTGCAACTCATTCAACCAAAATAAAAGCTATCTTTAAAAGTACGTTTTGGTCCCTCAACTTTTTCCATATTTCCCGTTTGGTCCCTGAATTGCAATTCATCGTTACTCGTTACTCGTTCTGTTTGTCTCTCGGCGATAGTAATAATAGAAAAAACGCAGTTCAAAAAAAGCGAAAAAGGGGTGCAACACGAGGACTTCCCAGGAGGTCACCCATCCTAGTACTGCTCTCGCCCAAGCACGTTTATCTTCGGAGTTCTGATGGGATCCGGTGCATTAGTGCTGGTATGATCGCACCCGTCATACCTTGCACGATCATCGCATATATCCGCTGCCTTGCAACTCATTCAACCAAAATAAAAGCTATCATTAAAAGTACGTTTTGGTCCCTGAACTTTTTCCATATTTCCCGTTTGGTCCCTGAATTGCAATTCATCGTTACTCGTTACTCGTTCTGTTTGTCTCTCGGCGATAGTAATAATAGAAAAAACGCAGTTCAAAAAAAGCGAAAAAGGGGTGCAACACGAGGACTTCCCAGGAGGTCACCCATCCTAGTACTGCTCTCGCCCAAGCACGTTTAACTTCGGAGTTCTGATGGGATCCGGTGCATTAGTGCTGGTATGATCGCACCCGTCATACCTTGCACGATCATCGCATATATCCGCTGCCTTGCAACTCATTCAACCAAAATAAAAGCTATCTTTAAAAGTACGTTTTGGTCCCTGAACTTTTTCCATATTTCCCGTTTGGTCCCTGAATTGCAATTCATCGTTACTCGTTACTCGTTACTCGTTCTGTTTGTCTCTCGGCGATAGTAATAATAGAAAAAACGCAGTTCAAAAAAAGCGCAAAAGGGGTGCAACACGAGGACTTCCCAGGAGGTCACCCATCCTAGTACTTCTCTCGCCCAAGCACGTTTGACTTCGGAGTTCTGATGGGATCCGGTGCATTAGTGCTGGTATGATCGCACCCGTCATACCTTGCACGATCATCGCATATTTCCGCTGCCTTGCAACTCATTCAACCAAAATAAAAGCTATCATTAAAAGTACGTTTTGGTCCCTGAACTTTTTCCATATTTCCCGTTTGTTCCCTGAATTGCAATTCATCGTTACTCGTTACTCGTTCTGTTTGTCTCTCGGCGATAGTAATAATAGAAAAAACGCAGTTCAAAAAAAGCGAAAAAGGGGTGCAACACGAGGACTTCCCAGGAGGTCACCCATCCTAGTACTGCTCTCGCCCAAGCACGTTTAACTTCGGAGTTCTGATGGGATCCGGTGCATTAGTGCTGGTATGATCGCACCCGTCATACCTTGCACGATCATCGCATATATCCGCTGCCTTGCAACTCATTCAACCAAAATAAAAACTATCTTTAAAAGTACGTTTTGGTCCCTGAACTTTTTCCATATTTCCCGTTTGGTCCCTGAATTGCAATTCATCGTTACTCGTTACTCGTTCTGTTTGTCTCTCGGCGATAGTAATAATAGAAAAAACGCAGTTCAAAAAAAGCGAAAAACGGGTGCAACACGAGGACTTCCCAGGAGGTCACCCATCCTAGTACTGCTCTCGCCCAAGCACGTTTTACTTCGGAGTTCTGATGGGATCCGGTGCATTAGTGCTGGTATGATCGCACCCGTCATACCTTGCACGATCATCGCATATATCCGCTGCCTTGCAACTCATTCAACCAAAATAAAAACTATCTTTAAAAGTACGTTTTGGTCCCTGAACTTTTTCCATATTTCCCGTTTGGTCCCTGAATTGCAATTCATCGTTACTCGTTACTCGTTCTGTTTGTCTCTCGGCGATAGTAATAATAGAAAAAACGCAGTTCAAAAAAAGCGAAAAAGGGGTGCAACACGAGGACTTCCCAGGAGGTCACCCATCCTAGTACTGCTCTCGCCCAAGCACGTTTAACTTCGGAGTTCTGATGGGATCCGGTGCATTAGTGCTGGTATGATCGCACCCGTCATACCTTGCACGATCATCGCATATATCCGCTGCCTTGCAACTCATTCAACCAAAATAAAAGCTATCTTTAAAAGTACGTTTTGGTCCCTGAACTTTTTCCATATTTCCCGTTTGGTCCCTGAATTGCAATTCATCGTTACTCGTTACTCGTTACTCGTTCTGTTTGTCTCTCGGCGATAGTAATAATAGAAAAAACGCAGTTCAAAAAAAGCGCAAAAGGGGTGCAACACGAGGACTTCCCAGGAGGTCACCCATCCTAGTACTTCTCTCGCCCAAGCACGTTTGACTTCGGAGTTCTGATGGGATCCGGTGCATTAGTGCTGGTATGATCGCACCCGTCATACCTTGCACGATCATCGCATATATCCGCTGCCTTGCAACTCATTCAACCAAAATAAAAGCTATCATTAAAAGTACGTTTTGGTCCCTGAACTTTTTCCATATTTCCCGTTTGGTCCCTGAATTGCAATTCATCGTTACTCGTTACTCGTTCTGTTTGTCTCTCGGCGATAGTAATAATAGAAAAAACGCAGTTCAAAAAAAGCGAAAAAGGGGTGCAACACGAGGACTTCCCAGGAGGTCACCCATCCTAGTACTGCTCTCGCCCAAGCACGTTTAACTTCGGAGTTCTGATGGGATCCGGTGCATTAGTGCTGGTATGATCGCACCCGTCATACCTTGCACGATCATCGCATATATCCGCTGCCTTGCAACTCATTCAACCAAAATAAAAGCTATCTTTAAAAGTACGTTTTGGTCCCTCAACTTTTTCCATATTTCCCGTTTGGTCCCTGAATTGCAATTCATCGTTACTCGTTACTCGTTCTGTTTGTCTCTCGGCGATAGTAATAATAGAAAAAACGCAGTTCAAAAAAAGCGAAAAAGGGGTGCAACACGAGGACTTCCCAGGAGGTCACCCATCCTAGTACTGCTCTCGCCCAAGCACGTTTATCTTCGGAGTTCTGATGGGATCCGGTGCATTAGTGCTGGTATGATCGCACCCGTCATACCTTGCACGATCATCGCATATATCCGCTGCCTTGCAACTCATTCAACCAAAATAAAAGCTATCATTAAAAGTACGTTTTGGTCCCTGAACTTTTTCCATATTTCCCGTTTGGTCCCTGAATTGCAATTCATCGTTACTCGTTACTCGTTCTGTTTGTCTCTCGGCGATAGTAATAATAGAAAAAACGCAGTTCAAAAAAAGCGAAAAAGGGGTGCAACACGAGGACTTCCCAGGAGGTCACCCATCCTAGTACTGCTCTCGCCCAAGCACGTTTAACTTCGGAGTTCTGATGGGATCCGGTGCATTAGTGCTGGTATGATCGCACCCGTCATACCTTGCACGATCATCGCATATATCCGCTGCCTTGCAACTCATTCAACCAAAATAAAAACTATCTTTAAAAGTACGTTTTGGTCCCTGAACTTTTTCCATATTTCCCGTTTGGTCCCTGAATTGCAATTCATCGTTACTCGTTACTCGTTCTGTTTGTCTCTCGGCGATAGTAATAATAGAAAAAACGCAGTTCAAAAAAAGCGAAAAAGGGGTGCAACACGAGGACTTCCCAGGAGGTCACCCATCCTAGTACTGCTCTCGCCCAAGCACGTTTAACTTCGGAGTTCTGATGGGATCCGGTGCATTAGTGCTGGTATGATCGCACCCGTCATACCTTGCACGATCATCGCATATATCCGCTGCCTTGCAACTCATTCAACCAAAATAAAAGCTATCTTTAAAAGTACGTTTTGGTCCCTGAACTTTTTCCATATTTCCCGTTTGGTCCCTGAATTGCAATTCATCGTTACTCGTTACTCGTTACTCGTTCTGTTTGTCTCTCGGCGATAGTAATAATAGAAAAAACGCAGTTCAAAAAAAGCGCAAAAGGGGTGCAACACGAGGACTTCCCAGGAGGTCACCCATCCTAGTACTTCTCTCGCCCAAGCACGTTTGACTTCGGAGTTCTGATGGGATCCGGTGCATTAGTGCTGGTATGATCGCACCCGTCATACCTTGCACGATCATCGCATATATCCGCTGCCTTGCAACTCATTCAACCAAAATAAAAGCTATCATTAAAAGTACGTTTTGGTCCCTGAACTTTTTCCATATTTCCCGTTTGGTCCCTGAATTGCAATTCATCGTTACTCGTTACTCGTTCTGTTTGTCTCTCGGCGATAGTAATAATAGAAAAAACGCAGTTCAAAAAAAGCGAAAAAGGGGTGCAACACGAGGACTTCCCAGGAGGTCACCCATCCTAGTACTGCTCTCGCCCAAGCACGTTTAACTTCGGAGTTCTGATGGGATCCGGTGCATTAGTGCTGGTATGATCGCACCCGTCATACCTTGCACGATCATCGCATATATCCGCTGCCTTGCAACTCATTCAACCAAAATAAAAGCTATCTTTAAAAGTACGTTTTGGTCCCTCAACTTTTTCCATATTTCCCGTTTGGTCCCTGAATTGCAATTCATCGTTACTCGTTACTCGTTCTGTTTGTCTCTCGGCGATAGTAATAATAGAAAAAACGCAGTTCAAAAAAAGCGAAAAAGGGGTGCAACACGAGGACTTCCCAGGAGGTCACCCATCCTAGTACTGCTCTCGCCCAAGCACGTTTATCTTCGGAGTTCTGATGGGATCCGGTGCATTAGTGCTGGTATGATCGCACCCGTCATACCTTGCACGATCATCGCATATATCCGCTGCCTTGCAACTCATTCAACCAAAATAAAAGCTATCATTAAAAGTACGTTTTGGTCCCTGAACTTTTTCCATATTTCCCGTTTGGTCCCTGAATTGCAATTCATCGTTACTCGTTACTCGTTCTGTTTGTCTCTCGGCGATAGTAATAATAGAAAAAACGCAGTTCAAAAAAAGCGAAAAAGGGGTGCAACACGAGGACTTCCCAGGAGGTCACCCATCCTAGTACTGCTCTCGCCCAAGCACGTTTAACTTCGGAGTTCTGATGGGATCCGGTGCATTAGTGCTGGTATGATCGCACCCGTCATACCTTGCACGATCATCGCATATATCCGCTGCCTTGCAACTCATTCAACCAAAATAAAAACTATCTTTAAAAGTACGTTTTGGTCCCTGAACTTTTTCCATATTTCCCGTTTGGTCCCTGAATTGCAATTCATCGTTACTCGTTACTCGTTCTGTTTGTCTCTCGGCGATAGTAATAATAGAAAAAACGCAGTTCAAAAAAAGCGAAAAAGGGGTGCAACACGAGGACTTCCCAGGAGGTCACCCATCCTAGTACTGCTCTCGCCCAAGCACGTTTAACTTCGGAGTTCTGATGGGATCCGGTGCATTAGTGCTGGTATGATCGCACCCGTCATACCTTGCACGATCATCGCATATATCCGCTGCCTTGCAACTCATTCAACCAAAATAAAAACTATCTTTAAAAGTACGTTTTGGTCCCTGAACTTTTTCCATATTTCCCGTTTGGTCCCTGAATTGCAATTCATCGTTACTCGTTACTCGTTCTGTTTGTCTCTCGGCGATAGTAATAATAGAAAAAACGCAGTTCAAAAAAAGCGAAAAAGGGGTGCAACACGAGGACTTCCCAGGAGGTCACCCATCCTAGTACTGCTCTCGCCCAAGCACGTTTAACTTCGGAGTTCTGATGGGATCCGGTGCATTAGTGCTGGTATGATCGCACCCGTCATACCTTGCACGATCATCGCATATATCCGCTGCCTTGCAACTCATTCAACCAAAATAAAAACTATCTTTAAAAGTACGTTTTGGTCCCTGAACTTTTTCCATATTTCCCGTTTGGTCCCTGAATTGCAATTCATCGTTACTCGTTACTCGTTCTGTTTGTCTCTCGGCGATAGTAATAATAGAAAAAACGCAGTTCAAAAAAAGCGAAAAAGGGGTGCAACACGAGGACTTCCCAGGAGGTCACCCATCCTAGTACTGCTCTCGCCCAAGCACGTTTAACTTCGGAGTTCTGATGGGATCCGGTGCATTAGTGCTGGTATGATCGCACCCGTCATACCTTGCACGATCATCGCATATATCCGCTGCCTTGCAACTCATTCAACCAAAATAAAAGCTATCATTAAAAGTACGTTTTGGTCCCTGAACTTTTTCCATATTTCCCGTTTGGTCCCTGAATTGCAATTCATCGTTACTCGTTACTCGTTCTGTTTGTCTCTCGGCGATAGTAATAATAGAAAAAACGCAGTTCAAAAAAAGCGAAAAAGGGGTGCAACACGAGGACTTCCCAGGAGGTCACCCATCCTAGTACTGCTCTCGCCCAAGCACGTTTAACTTCGGAGTTCTGATGGGATCCGGTGCATTATTGCTGGTATGATCGCACCCGTCATACCTTGCACGATCATCGCATATATCCGCTGCCTTGCAACTCATTCAACCAAAATAAAAACTATCTTTAAAAGTACGTTTTGGTCCCTGAACTTTTTCCATATTTCCCGTTTGGTCCCTGAATTGCAATTCATCGTTACTCGTTACTCGTTCTGTTTGTCTCTCGGGGATAGTAATAATAGAAAAAACGCCGTTCAAAAAAAGCGAAAAAGGGGTGCAACACGAGGACTTCCCAGGAGGTCACCCATCCTAGTACTGCTCTCGCCCAAGCACGTTTATCTTCGGAGTTCTGATGGGATCCGGTGCATTAGTGCTGGTATGATCGCACCCGTCATACCTTGCACGATCATCGCATATATCCGCTGCCTTGCAACTCATTCAACCAAAATAAAAGCTATCATTAAAAGTACGTTTTGGTCCCTGAACTTTTTCCATATTTCCCGTTTGGTCCCTGAATTGCAATTCATCGTTACTCGTTACTCGTTCTGTTTGTCTCTCGGCGATAGTAATAATAGAAAAAACGCAGTTCAAAAAAAGCGAAAAAGGGGTGCAACACGAGGACTTCCCAGGAGGTCACCCATCCTAGTACTGCTCTCGCCCAAGCACGTTTAACTTCGGAGTTCTGATGGGATCCGGTGCATTAGTGCTGGTATGATCGCACCCGTCATACCTTGCACGATCATCGCATATATCCGCTGCCTTGCAACTCATTCAACCAAAATAAAAGCTATCTTTAAAAGTACGTTTTGGTCCCTGAACTTTTTCCATATTTCCCGTTTGGTCCCTGAATTGCAATTCATCGTTACTCGTTACTCGTTCTGTTTGTCTCTCGGGGATAGTAATAATAGAAAAAACGCCGTTCAAAAAAAGCGAAAAAGGGGTGCAACACGAGGACTTCCCAGGAGGTCACCCATCCTAGTACTGCTCTCGCCCAAGCACGTTTATCTTCGGAGTTCTGATGGGATCCGGTGCATTAGTGCTGGTATGATCGCACCCGTCATACCTTGCACGATCATCGCATATATCCGCTGCCTTGCAACTCATTCAACCAAAATAAAAGCTATCATTAAAAGTACGTTTTGGTCCCTGAACTTTTTCCATATTTCCCGTTTGGTCCCTGAATTGCAATTCATCGTTACTCGTTACTCGTTCTGTTTGTCTCTCGGCGATAGTAATAATAGAAAAAACGCAGTTCAAAAAAAGCGAAAAAGGGGTGCAACACGAGGACTTCCCAGGAGGTCACCCATCCTAGTACTGCTCTCGCCCAAGCACGTTTAACTTCGGAGTTCTGATGGGATCCGGTGCATTAGTGCTGGTATGATCGCACCCGTCATACCTTGCACGATCATCGCATATATCCGCTGCCTTGCAACTCATTCAACCAAAATAAAAGCTATCTTTAAAAGTACGTTTTGGTCCCTGAACTTTTTCCATATTTCCCGTTTGGTCCCTGAATTGCAATTCATCGTTACTCGTTACTCGTTCTGTTTGTCTCTCGGCGATAGTAATAATAGAAAAAACGCAGTTCAAAAAAAGCGAAAAAGGGGTGCAACACGAGGACTTCCCAGGAGGTCACCCATCCTAGTACTGCTCTCGCCCAAGCACGTTTATCTTCGGAGTTCTGATGGGATCCGGTGCATTAGTGCTGGTATGATCGCACCCGTCATACCTTGCACGATCATCGCATATATCCGCTGCCTTGCAACTCATTCAACCAAAATAAAAGCTATCATTAAAAGTACGTTTTGGTCCCTGAACTTTTTCCATATTTCCCGTTTGGTCCCTGAATTGCAATTCATCGTTACTCGTTACTCGTTCTGTTTGTCTCTCGGCGATAGTAATAATAGAAAAAACGCAGTTCAAAAAAAGCGAAAAAGGGGTGCAACACGAGGACTTCCCAGGAGGTCACCCATCCTAGTACTGCTCTCGCCCAAGCACGTTTAACTTCGGAGTTCTGATGTGATCCGGTGCATTAGTGCTGGTATGATCGCACCCGTCATACCTTGCACGATCATCGCATATATCCGCTGCCTTGCAACTCATTCAACCAAAATAAAAGCTATCTTTAAAAGTACGTTTTGGTCCCTGAACTTTTTCCATATTTCCCGTTTGGTCCCTGAATTGCAATTCATCGTTACTCGTTACTCGTTCTGTTTGTCTCTCGGCGATAGTAATAATAGAAAAAACGCAGTTCAAAAAAAGCGAAAAAGGGGTGCAACACGAGGACTTCCCAGGAGGTCACCCATCCTAGTACTGCTCTCGCCCAAGCACGTTTAACTTCGGAGTTCTGATGGGATCCGGTGCATTAGTGCTGGTATGATCGCACCCGTCATACCTTGCACGATCATCGCATATATCCGCTGCCTTGCAACTCATTCAACCAAAATAAAAACTATCTTTAAAAGTACGTTTTGGTCCCTGAACTTTTTCCATATTTCCCGTTTGGTCCCTGAATTGCAATTCATCGTTACTCGTTACTCGTTCTGTTTGTCTCTCGGCGATAGTAATAATAGAAAAAACGCAGTTCAAAAAAAGCGAAAAAGGGGTGCAACACGAGGACTTCCCAGGAGGTCACCCATCCTAGTACTGCTCTCGCCCAAGCACGTTTAACTTCGGAGTTCTGATGGGATCCGGTGCATTAGTGCTGGTATGATCGCACCCGTCATACCTTGCACGATCATCGCATATATCCGCTGCCTTGCAACTCATTCAACCAAAATAAAAACTATCTTTAAAAGTACGTTTTGGTCCCTGAACTTTTTCCATATTTCCCGTTTGGTCCCTGAATTGCAATTCATCGTTACTCGTTACTCGTTCTGTTTGTCTCTCGGCGATAGTAATAATAGAAAAAACGCAGTTCAAAAAAAGCGAAAAAGGGGTGCAACACGAGGACTTCCCAGGAGGTCACCCCTCCTAGTACTGCTCTCGCCCAAGCACGTTTAACTTCGGAGTTCTGATGGGATCCGGTGCATTAGTGCTGGTATGATCGCACCCGTCATACCTTGCACGATCATCGCATATATCCGCTGCCTTGCAACTCATTCAACCAAAATAAAAGCTATCATTAAAAGTACGTTTTGGTCCCTGAACTTTTTCCATATTTCCCGTTTGGTCCCTGAATTGCAATTCATCGTTACTCGTTACTCGTTCTGTTTGTCTCTCGGCGATAGTAATAATAGAAAAAACGCAGTTCAAAAAAAGCGAAAAAGGGGTGCAACACGAGGACTTCCCAGGAGGTCACCCATCCTAGTACTGCTCTCGCCCAAGCACGTTTAACTTCGGAGTTCTGATGGGATCCGGTGCATTAGTGCTGGTATGATCGCACCCGTCATACCTTGCACGATCATCGCATATATCCGCTGCCTTGCAACTCATTCAACCAAAATAAAAGCTATCTTTAAAAGTACGTTTTGGTCCCTGAACTTTTTCCATATTTCCCGTTTGGTCCCTGAATTGCAATTCATCGTTACTCGTTCTGTTTGTCTCTCGGCGATAGTAATAATAGAAAAAACGCAGTTCAAAAAAAGCGAAAAAGGGGTGCAACACGAGGACTTCCCAGGAGGTCACCCATCCTAGTACTGCTCTCGCCCAAGCACGTTTAACTTCGGAGTTCTGATGGGATCCGGTGCATTAGTGCTGGTATGATCGCACCCGTCATACCTTGCACGATCATCGCATATATCCGCTGCCTTGCAACTCATTCAACCAAAATAAAAACTATCTTTAAAAGTACGTTTTGGTCCCTGAACTTTTTCCATATTTCCCGTTTGGTCCCTGAATTGCAATTCATCGTTACTCGTTACTCGTTCTGTTTGTCTCTCGGCGATAGTAATAATAGAAAAAACGCAGTTCAAAAAAAGCGAAAAAGGGGTGCAACACGAGGACTTCCCAGGAGGTCACCCATCCTAGTACTGCTCTCGCCCAAGCACGTTTAACTTCGGAGTTCTGATGGGATCCGGTGCATTAGTGCTGGTATGATCGCACCCGTCATACCTTGCACGATCATCGCATATATCCGCTGCCTTGCAACTCATTCAACCAAAATAAAAGCTATCTTTAAAAGTACGTTTTGGTCCCTGAACTTTTTCCATATTTCCCGTTTGGTCCCTGAATTGCAATTCATCGTTACTCGTTACTCGTTACTCGTTCTGTTTGTCTCTCGGCGATAGTAATAATAGAAAAAACGCAGTTCAAAAAAAGCGCAAAAGGGGTGCAACACGAGGACTTCCCAGGAGGTCACCCATCCTAGTACTTCTCTCGCCCAAGCACGTTTGACTTCGGAGTTCTGATGGGATCCGGTGCATTAGTGCTGGTATGATCGCACCCGTCATACCTTGCACGATCATCGCATATATCCGCTGCCTTGCAACTCATTCAACCAAAATAAAAGCTATCATTAAAAGTACGTTTTGGTCCCTGAACTTTTTCCATATTTCCCGTTTGGTCCCTGAATTGCAATTCATCGTTACTCGTTACTCGTTCTGTTTGTCTCTCGGCGATAGTAATAATAGAAAAAACGCAGTTCAAAAAAAGCGAAAAAGGGGTGCAACACGAGGACTTCCCAGGAGGTCACCCATCCTAGTACTGCTCTCGCCCAAGCACGTTTAACTTCGGAGTTCTGATGGGATCCGGTGCATTAGTGCTGGTATGATCGCACCCGTCATACCTTGCACGATCATCGCATATATCCGCTGCCTTGCAACTCATTCAACCAAAATAAAAACTATCTTTAAAAGTACGTTTTGGTCCCTGAACTTTTTCCATATTTCCCGTTTGGTCCCTGAATTGCAATTCATCGTTACTCGTTACTCGTTCTGTTTGTCTCTCGGCGATAGTAATAATAGAAAAAACGCAGTTCAAAAAAAGCGAAAAAGGGGTGCAACACGAGGACTTCCCAGGAGGTCACCCATCCTAGTACTGCTCTCGCCCAAGCACGTTTAACTTCGGAGTTCTGATGGGATCCGGTGAATTAGTGCTGGTATGATCGCACCCGTCATACCTTGCACGATCATCGCATATATCCGCTGCCTTGCAACTCATTCAACCAAAATAAAAACTATCTTTAAAAGTACGTTTTGGTCCCTGAACTTTTTCCATATTTCCCGTTTGGTCCCTGAATTGCAATTCATCGTTACTCGTTACTCGTTCTGTTTGTCTCTCGGCGATAGTAATAATAGAAAAAACGCAGTTCAAAAAAAGCGAAAAAGGGGTGCAACACGAGGACTTCCCAGGAGGTCACCCATCCTAGTACTGCTCTCGCCCAAGCACGTTTAACTTCGGAGTTCGGATGGGATCCGGTGAATTAGTGCTGGTATGATCGCACCCGTCATACCTTGCACGATCATCGCATATATCCGCTGCCTTGCAACTCATTCAACCAAAATAAAAACTATCTTTAAAAGTACGTTTTGGTCCCTGAACTTTTTCCATATTTCCCGTTTGGTCCCTGAATTGCAATTCATCGTTACTCGTTACTCGTTCTGTTTGTCTCTCGGCGATAGTAATAATAGAAAAAACGCAGTTCAAAAAAAGCGAAAAAGGGGTGCAACACGAGGACTTCCCAGGAGGTCACCCATCCTAGTACTGCTCTCGCCCAAGCACGTTTAACTTCGGAGTTCTGATGGGATCCGGTGCATTAGTGCTGGTATGATCGCACCCGTCATACCTTGCACGATCATCGCATATATCCGCTGCCTTGCAACTCATTCAACCAAAATAAAAACTATCTTTAAAAGTACGTTTTGGTCCCTGAACTTTTTCCATATTTCCCGTTTGGTCCCTGAATTGCAATTCATCGTTACTCGTTACTCGTTCTGTTTGTCTCTCGGCGATAGTAATAATAGAAAAAACGCCGTTCAAAAAAAGCGAAAAAGGGGTGCAACACGAGGACTTCCCAGGAGGTCACCCATCCTAGTACTGCTCTCGCCCAAGCACGTTTATCTTCGGAGTTCTGATGGGATCCGGTGCATTAGTGCTGGTATGATCGCACCCGTCATACCTTGCACGATCATCGCATATATCCGCTACCTTGCAACTCATTCAACCAAAATAAAAGCTATCTTTAAAAGTACGTTTTGGTCCCTGAACGTTTTCCATATTTCCCGTTTGGTCCCTGAATTGCAATTCATCGTTACTCGTTACTCGTTACTCGTTCTGTTTGTCTCTCGGCGATAGTAATAATAGAAAAAACGCAGTTCAAAAAAAGCGAAAAAGGGGTGCAACACGAGGACTTCCCAGGAGGTCACCCATCCTAGTACTGCTCTCGCCCAAGCACGTTTAACTTCGGAGTTCTGATTGGATCCGGTGCATTAGTGCTGGTATGATCGCACCCGTCATACCTTGCACGATCATCGCATATATCCGCTGCCTTGCAACTCATTCAACCAAAATAAAAGCTATCTTTAAAAGTACGTTTTGGTCCCTGAACTTTTTCCATATTTCCCGTTTGGTCCCTGAATTGCAATTCATCGTTACTCGTTACTCGTTACTCGTTCTGTTTGTCTCTCGGCGATAGTAATAATAGAAAAAACGCAGTTCAAAAAAAGCGAAAAAGGGGTGCAACACGAGGACTTCCCAGGAGGTCACCCATCCTAGTACTGCTCTCGCCCAAGCACGTTTAACTTCGGAGTTCTGATGGGATCCGGTGCATTAGTGCTGGTATGATCGCACCCGTCATACCTTGCACGATCATCGCATATATCCGCTGCCTTGCAACTCATTCAACCAAAATAAAAACTATCTTTAAAAGTACGTTTTGGTCCCTGAACTTTTTCCATATTTCCCGTTTGGTCCCTGAATTGCAATTCATCGTTACTCGTTACTCGTTCTGTTTGTCTCTCGGCGATAGTAATAATAGAAAAAACGCAGTTCAAAAAAAGCGAAAAAGGGGTGCAACACGAGGACTTCCCAGGAGGTCACCCATCCTAGTACTGCTCTCGCCCAAGCACGTTTAACTTCGGAGTTCTGATGGGATCCGGTGAATTAGTGCTGGTATGATCGCACCCGTCATACCTTGCACGATCATCGCATATATCCGCTGCCTTGCAACTCATTCAACCAAAATAAAAACTATCTTTAAAAGTACGTTTTGGTCCCTGAACTTTTTCCATATTTCCCGTTTGGTCCCTGAATTGCAATTCATCGTTACTCGTTACTCGTTCTGTTTGTCTCTCGGCGATAGTAATAATAGAAAAAACGCAGTTCAAAAAAAGCGAAAAAGGGGTGCAACACGAGGACTTCCCAGGAGGTCACCCATCCTAGTACTGCTCTCGCCCAAGCACGTTTAACTTCGGAGTTCTGATGGGATCCGGTGAATTAGTGCTGGTATGATCGCACCCGTCATACCTTGCACGATCATCGCATATATCCGCTGCCTTGCAACTCATTCAACCAAAATAAAAACTATCTTTAAAAGTACGTTTTGGTCCCTGAACTTTTTCCATATTTCCCGTTTGGTCCCTGAATTGCAATTCATCGTTACTCGTTACTCGTTCTGTTTGTCTCTCGGCGATAGTAATAATAGAAAAAACGCAGTTCAAAAAAAGCGAAAAAGGGGTGCAACACGAGGACTTCCCAGGAGGTCACCCATCCTAGTACTGCTCTCGCCCAAGCACGTTTAACTTCGGAGTTCTGATGGGATCCGGTGCATTAGTGCTGGTATGATCGCACCCGTCATACCTTGCACGATCATCGCATATATCCGCTGCCTTGCAACTCATTCAACCAAAATAAAAACTATCTTTAAAAGTACGTTTTGGTCCCTGAACTTTTTCCATATTTCCCGTTTGGTCCCTGAATTGCAATTCATCGTTACTCGTTACTCGTTCTGTTTGTCTCTCGGCGATAGTAATAATAGAAAAAACGCCGTTCAAAAAAAGCGAAAAAGGGGTGCAACACGAGGACTTCCCAGGAGGTCACCCATCCTAGTACTGCTCTCGCCCAAGCACGTTTATCTTCGGAGTTCTGATGGGATCCGGTGCATTAGTGCTGGTATGATCGCACCCGTCATACCTTGCACGATCATCGCATATATCCGCTACCTTGCAACTCATTCAACCAAAATAAAAGCTATCTTTAAAAGTACGTTTTGGTCCCTGAACGTTTTCCATATTTCCCGTTTGGTCCCTGAATTGCAATTCATCGTTACTCGTTACTCGTTACTCGTTACTCGTTCTGTTTGTCTCTCGGCGATAGTAATAATAGAAAAAACGCAGTTCAAAAAAAGCGAAAAAGGGGTGCAACACGAGGACTTCCCAGGAGGTCACCCATCCTAGTACTGCTCTCGCCCAAGCACGTTTAACTTCGGAGTTCTGATTGGATCCGGTGCATTAGTGCTGGTATGATCGCACCCGTCATACCTTGCACGATCATCGCATATATCCGCTGCCTTGCAACTCATTCAACCAAAATAAAAGCTATCTTTAAAAGTACGTTTTGGTCCCTGAACTTTTTCCATATTTCCCGTTTGGTCCCTGAATTGCAATTCATCGTTACTCGTTACTCGTTACTCGTTCTGTTTGTCTCTCGGCGATAGTAATAATAGAAAAAACGCAGTTCAAAAAAAGCGAAAAAGGGGTGCAACACGAGGACTTCCCAGGAGGTCACCCATCCTAGTACTGCTCTCGCCCAAGCACGTTTAACTTCGGAGTTCTGATGGGATCCGGTGCATTAGTGCTGGTATGATCGCACCCGTCATACCTTGCACGATCATCGCATATATCCGCTGCCTTGCAACTCATTCAACCAAAATAAAAACTATCTTTAAAAGTACGTTTTGGTCCCTGAACTTTTTCCATATTTCCCGTTTGGTCCCTGAATTGCAATTCATCGTTACTCGTTACTCGTTCTGTTTGTCTCTCGGCGATAGTAATAATAGAAAAAACGCAGTTCAAAAAAAGCGAAAAAGGGGTGCAACACGAGGAGACTTCCCAGGAGGTCACCCATCCTAGTACTGCTCTCGCCCAAGCACGTTTAACTTCGGAGTTCTGATGGGATCCGGTGCATTAGTGCTGGTATGATCGCACCCGTCATACCTTGCACGATCATCGCATATATCCGCTGCCTTGCAACTCATTCAACCAAAATAAAAGCTATCTTTAAAAGTACGTTTTGGTCCCTGAACTTTTTCCATATTTCCCGTTTGGTCCCTGAATTGCAATTCATCGTTACTCGTTACTCGTTCTGTTTGTCTCTCGGCGATAGTAATAATAGAAAAAACGCAGTTCAAAAAAAGCGAAAAAGGGGTGCAACACGAGGACTTCCCAGGAGGTCACCCATCCTAGTACTGCTCTCGCCCAAGCACGTTTAACTTCGGAGTTCTGATGGGATCCGGTGCATTAGTGCTGGTATGATCGCACCCGTCATACCTTGCACGATCATCGCATATATCCGCTGCCTTGCAACTCATTCAACCAAAATAAAAACTATCTTTAAAAGTACGTTTTGGTCCCTGAACTTTTTCCATATTTCCCGTTTGGTCCCTGAATTGCAATTCATCGTTACTCGTTACTCGTTCTGTTTGTCTCTCGGCGATAGTAATAATAGAAAAAACGCAGTTCAAAAAAAGCGAAAAAGGGGTGCAACACGAGGACTTCCCAGGAGGTCACCCATCCTAGTACTGCTCTCGCCCAAGCACGTTTATCTTCGGAGTTCTGATGGGATCCGGTGCATTAGTGCTGGTATGATCGCACCCGTCATACCTTGCACGATCATCGCATATATCCGCTGCCTTGCAACTCATTCAACCAAAATAAAAGCTATCATTAAAAGTACGTTTTGGTCCCTGAACTTTTTCCATATTTCCCGTTTGGTCCCTGAATTGCAATTCATCGTTACTCGTTACTCGTTCTGTTTGTCTCTCGGCGATAGTAATAATAGAAAAAACGCAGTTCAAAAAAAGCGAAAAAGGGGTGCAACACGAGGACTTCCCAGGAGGTCACCCATCCTAGTACTGCTCTCGCCCAAGCACGTTTAACTTCGGAGTTCTGATGGGATCCGGTGCATTAGTGCTGGTATGATCGAACCCGTCATACCTTGCACGATCATCGCATATATCCGCTGCCTTGCAACTCATTCAACCAAAATAAAAACTATCTTTAAAAGTACGTTTTGGTCCCTGAACTTTTTCCATATTTCCCGTTTGGTCCCTGAATTGCAATTCATCGTTACTCGTTACTCGTTCTGTTTGTCTCTCGGCGATAGTAATAATAGAAAAAACGCAGTTCAAAAAAAGCGAAAAAGGGGTGCAACACGAGGACTTCCCAGGAGGTCACCCATCCTAGTACTGCTCTCGCCCAAGCACGTTTAACTTCGGAGTTCTGATGGGATCCGGTGCATTAGTGCTGGTATGATCGCACCCGTCATACCTTGCACGATCATCGCATATATCCGCTGCCTTGCAACTCATTCAACCAAAATAAAAGCTATCATTAAAAGTACGTTTTGGTCCCTGAACTTTTTCCATATTTCCCGTTTGGTCCCTGAATTGCAATTCATCGTTACTCGTTACTCGTTCTGTTTGTCTCTCGGCGATAGTAATAATAGAAAAAACGCAGTTCAAAAAAAGCGAAAAAGGGGTGCAACACGAGGACTTCCCAGGAGGTCACCCATCCTAGTACTGCTCTCGCCCAAGCACGTTTCACTTCGGAGTTCTGATGGGATCCGGTGCATTAGTGCTGGTATGATCGAACCCGTCATACCTTGCACGATCATCGCATATATCCGCTGCCTTGCAACTCATTCAACCAAAATAAAAACTATCTTTAAAAGTACGTTTTGGTCCCTGAACTTTTTCCATATTTCCCGTTTGGTCCCTGAATTGCAATTCATCGTTACTCGTTACTCGTTACTCGTTCTGTTTGTCTCTCGGCGATAGTAATAATAGAAAAAACGCAGTTCAAAAAAAGCGAAAAAGGGGTGCAACACGAGGACTTCCCAGGAGGTCACCCATCCTAGTACTGCTCTCGCCCAAGCACGTTTAACTTCGGAGTTCTGATGGGATCCGGTGCATTAGTGCTGGTATGATCGCACCCGTCATACCTTGCACGATCATCGCATATATCCGCTGCCTTGCAACTCATTCAACCAAAATAAAAACTATCTTTAAAAGTACGTTTTGGTCCCTGAACTTTTTCCATATTTCCCGTTTGGTCCCTGAATTGCAATTCATCGTTACTCGTTACTCGTTCTGTTTGTCTCTCGGCGATAGTAATAATAGAAAAAACGCAGTTCAAAAACAGCGAAAAAGGGGTGCAACACGAGGACTTCCCAGGAGGTCACCCATCCTAGTACTGCTCTCGCCCAAGCACGTTTATCTTCGGAGTTCTGATGGGATCCGGTGCATTAGTGCTGGTATGATCGCACCCGTCATACCTTGCACGATCATCGCATATATCCGCTGCCTTGCAACTCATTCAACCAAAATAAAAGCTATCTTTAAAAGTACGTTTTGGTCCCTGAACTTTTTCCATATTTCCCGTTTGGTCCCTGAATTGCAATTCATCGTTACTCGTTACTCGTTACTCGTTCTGTTTGTCTCTCGGCGATAGTAATAATAGAAAAAACGCAGTTCAAAAAAAGCGCAAAAGGGGTGCAACACGAGGACTTCCCAGGAGGTCACCCATCCTAGTACTGCTCTCGCCCAAGCACGTTTAACTTCGGAGTTCTGATGGGATCCGGTGCATTAGTGCTGGTATGATCGAACCCGTCATACCTTGCACGATCATCGCATATATCCGCTGCCTTGCAACTCATTCAACCAAAATAAAAACTATCTTTAAAAGTACGTTTTGGTCCCTGAACTTTTTCCATATTTCCCGTTTGGTCCCTGAATTGCAATTCATCGTTACTCGTTACTCGTTACTCGTTCTGTTTGTCTCTCGGCGATAGTAATAATAGAAAAAACGCAGTTCAAAAAAAGCGAAAAAGGGGTGCAACACGAGGACTTCCCAGGAGGTCACCCATCCTAGTACTGCTCTCGCCCAAGCACGTTTAACTTCGGAGTTCTGATGGGATCCGGTGCATTAGTGCTGGTATGATCGCACCCGTCATACCTTGCACGATCATCGCATATATCCGCTGCCTTGCAACTCATTCAACCAAAATAAAAACTATCTTTAAAAGTACGTTTTGGTCCCTGAACTTTTTCCATATTTCCCGTTTGGTCCCTGAATTGCAATTCATCGTTACTCGTTACTCGTTCTGTTTGTCTCTCGGCGATAGTAATAATAGAAAAAACGCAGTTCAAAAACAGCGAAAAAGGGGTGCAACACGAGGACTTCCCAGGAGGTCACCCATCCTAGTACTGCTCTCGCCCAAGCACGTTTATCTTCGGAGTTCTGATGGGATCCGGTGCATTAGTGCTGGTATGATCGCACCCGTCATACCTTGCACGATCATCGCATATATCCGCTGCCTTGCAACTCATTCAACCAAAATAAAAGCTATCTTTAAAAGTACGTTTTGGTCCCTGAACTTTTTCCATATTTCCCGTTTGGTCCCTGAATTGCAATTCATCGTTACTCGTTACTCGTTACTCGTTCTGTTTGTCTCTCGGCGATAGTAATAATAGAAAAAACGCAGTTCAAAAAAAGCGCAAAAGGGGTGCAACACGAGGACTTCCCAGGAGGTCACCCATCCTAGTACTGCTCTCGCCCAAGCACGTTTGACTTCGGAGTTCTGATGGGATCCGGTGCATTAGTGCTGGTATGATCGCACCCGTCATACCTTGCACGATCATCGCATATATCCGCTGCCTTGCAACTCATTCAACCAAAATAAAAACTATCTTTAAAAGTACGTTTTGGTCCCTGAACTTTTTCCATATTTCCCGTTTGGTCCCTGAATTGCAATTCATCGTTACTCGTTACTCGTTACTCGTTCTGTTTGTCTCTCGGCGATAGTAATAATAGAAAAAACGCAGTTCAAAAAAAGCGAAAAAGGGGTGCAACACGAGGACTTCCCAGGAGGTCACCCATCCTAGTACTGCTCTCGCCCAAGCACGTTTAACTTCGGAGTTCTGATGGGATCCGGTGCATTAGTGCTGGTATGATCGCACCCGTCATACCTTGCACGATCATCGCATATATCCGCTGCCTTGCAACTCATTCAACCAAAATAAAAACTATCTTTAAAAGTACGTTTTGGTCCCTGAACTTTTTCCATATTTCCCGTTTGGTCCCTGAATTGCAATTCATCGTTACTCGTTACTCGTTCTGTTTGTCTCTCGGCGATAGTAATAATAGAAAAAACGCAGTTCAAAAAAAGCGAAAAAGGGGTGCAACACGAGGACTTCCCAGGAGGTCACCCATCCTAGTACTGCTCTCGCCCAAGCACGTTTAACTTCGGAGTTCTGATGGGATCCGGTGCATTAGTGCTGGTATGATCGAACCCGTCATACCTTGCACGATCATCGCATATATCCGCTGCCTTGCAACTCATTCAACCAAAATAAAAACTATCTTTAAAAGTACGTTTTGGTCCCTGAATTGCAATTCATCGTTACTCGTTACTCGTTCTGTTTGTCTCTCGGCGATAGTAATAATAGAAAAAACGCAGTTCAAAAAAAGCGAAAAAGGGGTGCAACACGAGGACTTCCCAGGAGGTCACCCATCCTAGTACTGCTCTCGCCCAAGCACGTTTAACTTCGGAGTTCTGATGGGATGCGGTGCATTAGTGCTGGTATGATCGCACCCGTCATACCTTGCACGATCATCGCATATATCCGCTGCCTTGCAACTCATTCAACCAAAATAAAAGCTATCTTTAAAAGTACGTTTTGGTCCCTGAACTTTTTCCATATTTCCCGTTTGGTCCCTGAATTGCAATTCATCGTTACTCGTTACTCGTTACTCGTTCTGTTTGTCTCTCGGCGATAGTAATAATAGAAAAAACGCAGTTCAAAAAAAGCGCAAAAGGGGTGCAACACGAGGACACTTCCCAGGAGGTCACCCATCCTAGTACTGCTCTCGCCCAAGCACGTTTGACTTCGGAGTTCTGATGGGATCCGGTGCATTAGTGCTGGTATGATCGCACCCGTCATACCTTGCACGATCATCGCATATATCCGCTGCCTTGCAACTCATTCAACCAAAATAAAAACTATCTTTAAAAGTACGTTTTGGTCCCTGAACGTTTTCCATATTTCCCGTTTGGTCCCTGAATTGCAATTCATCGTTACTCGTTACTCGTTCTGTTTGTCTCTCGGGGATAGTAATAATAGAAAAAACGCAGTTCAAAAAAAGCGAAAAAGGGGTGCAACACGAGGACTTCCCAAGAGGTCACCCATCCTAGTACTGCTCTCGCCCAAGCACGTTTAACTTCGGAGTTCTGATGGGATCCGGTGCATTAGTGCTGGTATGATCGCACCCGTCATACCTTGCACGATCATCGCATATATCCGCTGCCATGCAACTCATTCAACCAAAATAAAAACTATCTTTAAAAGTACGTTTTGGTCCCTGAATTGCAATTCATCGTTACTCGTTACTCGTTCTGTTTGTCTCTCGGCGATAGTAATAATAGAAAAAACGCAGTTCAAAAAAAGCGAAAAAGGGGTGCAACACGAGGACTTCCCAGGAGGTCACCCATCCTAGTACTGCTCTCGCCCAAGCACGTTTAACTTCGGAGTTTTGATGGGATCCGGTGCATTAGTGCTGGTATGATCGCACCCGTCATACCTTGCACGATCATCGCATATATCCGCTGCCTTGCAACTCATTCAACCAAAATAAAAACTATCTTTAAAAGTACGTTTTGGTCCCTGAACTTTTTCCATATTTCCCGTTTGGTCCCTGAATTGCAATTCATCGTTACTCGTTACTCGTTACTCGTTCTGTTTGTCTCTCGGCGATAGTAATAATAGAAAAAACGCAGTTCAAAAAAAGCGAAAAAGGGGTGCAACACGAGGACTTCCCAGGAGGTCACCCATCCTAGTACTGCTCTCGCCCAAGCACGTTTAACTTCGGAGTTCTGATGGGATCCGGTGCATTAGTGCTGGTATGATCGCACCCGTCATACCTTGCACGATCATCGCATATATCCGCTGCCTTGCAACTCATTCAACCAAAATAAAAACTATCTTTAAAAGTACGTTTTGGTCCCTGAATTGCAATTCATCGTTACTCGTTACTCGTTCTGTTTGTCTCTCGGCGATAGTAATAATAGAAAAAACGCAGTTCAAAAAAAGCGAAAAAGGGGTGCAACACGAGGACTTCCCAGGAGGTCACCCATCCTAGTACTGCTCTCGCCCAAGCACGTTTAACTTCGGAGTTCTGATGGGATCCGGTGCATTAGTGCTGGTATGATCGCACCCGTCATACCTTGCACGATCATCCCATATATCCGCTGCCTTGCAACTCATTCAACCAAAAAAAAAACTATCTTTAAAAGTACGTTTTGGTCCCTGAACTTTTTCCATATTTCCCGTTTGGTCCCTGAATTGCAATTCATCGTTACTCGTTACTCGTTCTGTTTGTCTCTCGGCGATAGTAATAATAGAAAAAACGCCGTTCAAAAAAAGCGAAAAAGGGGTGCAACACGAGGACTTCCCAGGAGGTCACCCATCCTAGTACTGCTCTCGCCCAAGCACGTTTATCTTCGGAGTTCTGATGGGATCCGGTGCATTAGTGCTGGTATGATCGCACCCGTCATACCTTGCACGATCATCGCATATATCCGCTGCCTTGCAACTCATTCAACCAAAATAAAAGCTATCTTTAAAAGTACGTTTTGGTCCCTGAACGTTTTCCATATTTCCCGTTTGGTCCCTGAATTGCAATTCATCGTTACTCGTTACTCGTTACTCGTTACTCGTTCTGTTTGTCTCTCGGCGATAGTAATAATAGAAAAAACGCAGTTCAAAAAAAGCGAAAAAGGGGTGCAACACGAGGACTTCCCAGGAGGTCACCCATCCTAGTACTGCTCTCGCCCAAGCACGTTTAACTTCGGAGTTCTGATGGGATCCGGTGCATTAGTGCTGGTATGATCGCACCCGTCATACCTTGCACGATCATCGCATATATCCGCTGCCTTGCAACTCATTCAACCAAAATAAAAACTATCTTTAAAAGTACGTTTTGGTCCCTGAACTTTTTCCATATTTCCCGTTTGGTCCCTGAATTGCAATTCATCGTTACTCGTTACTCGTTCTGTTTGTCTCTCGGCGATAGTAATAATAGAAAAAACGCAGTTCAAAAAAAGCGAAAAAGGGGTGCAACACGAGGACTTCCCAGGAGGTCACCCATCCTAGTACTGCTCTCGCCCAAGCACGTTTATCTTCGGAGTTCTGATGGGATCCGGTGCATTAGTGCTGGTATGATCGCACCCGTCATACCTTGCACGATCATCGCATATATCCGCTGCCTTACAACTCATTCAACCAAAATAAAAACTATCTTTAAAAGTACGTTTTGGTCCCTGAATTGCAATTCATCGTTACTCGTTACTCGTTCTGTTTGTCTCTCGGCGATAGTAATAATAGAAAAAACGCAGTTCAAAAAAAGCGAAAAAGGGGTGCAACACGAGGACTTCCCAGGAGGTCACCCATCCTAGTACTGCTCTCGCCCAAGCACGTTTAACTTCGGAGTTCTGATGGGATCCGGTGCATTAGTGCTGGTATGATCGCACCCGTCATACCTTGCACGATCATCGCATATATCCGCTGCCTTGCAACTCATTCAACCAAAATAAAAACTATCTTTAAAAGTACGTTTTGGTCCCTGAACTTTTTCCATATTTCCCGTTTGGTCCCTGAATTGCAATTCATCGTTACTCGTTACTCGTTCTGTTTGTCTCTCGGCGATAGTAATAATAGAAAAAACGCAGTTCAAAAAAAGCGAAAAAGGGGTGCAACACGAGGACTTCCCAGGAGGTCACCCATCCTAGTACTGCTCTCGCCCAAGCACGTTTAACTTCGGAGTTCTGATGGGATCCGGTGCATTAGTGCTGGTATGATCGCACCCGTCATACCTTGCACGATCATCGCATATATCCGCTGCCTTGCAACTCATTCAACCAAAATAAAAACTATCTTTAAAAGTACGTTTTGGTCCCTGAACTTTTTCCATATTTCCCGTTTGGTCCCTGAATTGCAATTCATCGTTACTCGTTACTCGTTCTGTTTGTCTCTCGGCGATAGTAATAATAGAAAAAACGCAGTTCAAAAAAAGCGAAAAAGGGGTGCAACACGAGGACTTCCCAGGAGGTCACCCATCCTAGTACTGCTCTCGCCCAAGCACGTTTAACTTCGGAGTTCTGATGGGATCCGGTGCATTAGTGCTGGTATGATCGCACCCGTCATACCTTGCACGATCATCGCATATATCCGCTGCCTTGCAACTCATTCAACCAAAATAAAAACTATCTTTAAAAGTACGTTTTGGTCCCTGAATTGCAATTCATCGTTACTCGTTACTCGTTCTGTTTGTCTCTCGGCGATAGTAATAATAGAAAAAACGCAGTTCAAAAAAAGCGAAAAAGGGGTGCAACACGAGGACTTCCCAGGAGGTCACCCATCCTAGTACTGCTCTCGCCCAAGCACGTTTAACTTCGGAGTTCTGATGGGATCCGGTGCATTAGTGCTGGTATGATCGCACCCGTCATACCTTGCACGATCATCGCATATATCCGCTGCCTTGCAACTCATTCAACCAAAATAAAAACTATCTTTAAAAGTACGTTTTGGTCCCTGAACTTTTTCCATATTTCCCGTTTGGTCCCTGAATTGCAATTCATCGTTACTCGTTACTCGTTCTGTTTGTCTCTCGGCGATAGTAATAATAGAAAAAACGCCGTTCAAAAAAAGCGAAAAAGGGGTGCAACACGAGGACTTCCCAGGAGGTCACCCATCCTAGTACTGCTCTCGCCCAAGCACGTTTATCTTCGGAGTTCTGATGGGATCCGGTGCATTAGTGCTGGTATGATCGCACCCGTCATACCTTGCACGATCATCGCATATATCCGCTGCCTTGCAACTCATTCAACCAAAATAAAAGCTATCTTTAAAAGTACGTTTTGGTCCCTGAACGTTTTCCATATTTCCCGTTTGGTCCCTGAATTGCAATTCATCGTTACTCGTTACTCGTTACTCGTTACTCGTTCTGTTTGTCTCTCGGCGATAGTAATAATAGAAAAAACGCAGTTCAAAAAAAGCGAAAAAGGGGTGCAACACGAGGACTTCCCAGGAGGTCACCCATCCTAGTACTGCTCTCGCCCAAGCACGTTTAACTTCGGAGTTCTGATGGGATCCGGTGCATTAGTGCTGGTATGATCGCACCCGTCATACCTTGCACGATCATCGCATATATCCGCTGCCTTGCAACTCATTCAACCAAAATAAAAACTATCTTTAAAAGTACGTTTTGGTCCCTGAACTTTTTCCATATTTCCCGTTTGGTCCCTGAATTGCAATTCATCGTTACTCGTTACTCGTTCTGTTTGTCTCTCGGCGATAGTAATAATAGAAAAAACGCAGTTCAAAAAAAGCGAAAAAGGGGTGCAACACGAGGACTTCCCAGGAGGTCACCCATCCTAGTACTGCTCTCGCCCAAGCACGTTTATCTTCGGAGTTCTGATGGGATCCGGTGCATTAGTGCTGGTATGATCGCACCCGTCATACCTTGCACGATCATCGCATATATCCGCTGCCTTACAACTCATTCAACCAAAATAAAAACTATCTTTAAAAGTACGTTTTGGTCCCTGAATTGCAATTCATCGTTACTCGTTACTCGTTCTGTTTGTCTCTCGGCGATAGTAATAATAGAAAAAACGCAGTTCAAAAAAAGCGAAAAAGGGGTGCAACACGAGGACTTCCCAGGAGGTCACCCATCCTAGTACTGCTCTCGCCCAAGCACGTTTAACTTCGGAGTTCTGATGGGATCCGGTGCATTAGTGCTGGTATGATCGCACCCGTCATACCTTGCACGATCATCGCATATATCCGCTGCCTTGCAACTCATTCAACCAAAATAAAAACTATCTTTAAAAGTACGTTTTGGTCCCTGAACTTTTTCCATATTTCCCGTTTGGTCCCTGAATTGCAATTCATCGTTACTCGTTACTCGTTCTGTTTGTCTCTCGGCGATAGTAATAATAGAAAAAACGCAGTTCAAAAAAAGCGAAAAAGGGGTGCAACACGAGGACTTCCCAGGAGGTCACCCATCCTAGTACTGCTCTCGCCCAAGCACGTTTAACTTCGGAGTTCTGATGGGATCCGGTTCATTAGTGCTGGTATGATCGCACCCGTCATACCTTGCACGATCATCGCATATATCCGCTGCCTTGCAACTCATTCAACCAAAATAAAAACTATCTTTAAAAGTACGTTTTGGTCCCTGAACTTTTTCCATATTTCCCGTTTGGTCCCTGAATTGCAATTCATCGTTACTCGTTACTCGTTCTGTTTGTCTCTCGGCGATAGTAATAATAGAAAAAACGCAGTTCAAAAAAAGCGAAAAAGGGGTGCAACACGAGGACTTCCCAGGAGGTCACCCATCCTAGTACTGCTCTCGCCCAAGCACGTTTAACTTCGGAGTTCTGATGGGATCCGGTGCATTAGTGCTGGTATGATCGAACCCGTCATACCTTGCACGATCATCGCATATATCCGCTGCCTTGCAACTCATTCAACCAAAATAAAAACTATCTTTAAAAGTACGTTTTGGTCCCTGAATTGCAATTCATCGTTACTCGTTACTCGTTCTGTTTGTCTCTCGGCGATAGTAATAATAGAAAAAACGCAGTTCAAAAAAAGCGAAAAAGGGGTGCAACACGAGGACTTCCCAGGAGGTCACCCATCCTAGTACTGCTCTCGCCCAAGCACGTTTAACTTCGGAGTTCTGATGGGATGCGGTGCATTAGTGCTGGTATGATCGCACCCGTCATACCTTGCACGATCATCGCATATATCCGCTGCCTTGCAACTCATTCAACCAAAATAAAAGCTATCTTTAAAAGTACGTTTTGGTCCCTGAACTTTTTCCATATTTCCCGTTTGGTCCCTGAATTGCAATTCATCGTTACTCGTTACTCGTTACTCGTTCTGTTTGTCTCTCGGCGATAGTAATAATAGAAAAAACGCAGTTCAAAAAAAGCGCAAAAGGGGTGCAACACGAGGACACTTCCCAGGAGGTCACCCATCCTAGTACTGCTCTCGCCCAAGCACGTTTGACTTCGGAGTTCTGATGGGATCCGGTGCATTAGTGCTGGTATGATCGCACCCGTCATACCTTGCACGATCATCGCATATATCCGCTGCCTTGCAACTCATTCAACCAAAATAAAAACTATCTTTAAAAGTACGTTTTGGTCCCTGAACGTTTTCCATATTTCCCGTTTGGTCCCTGAATTGCAATTCATCGTTACTCGTTACTCGTTCTGTTTGTCTCTCGGGGATAGTAATAATAGAAAAAACGCAGTTCAAAAAAAGCGAAAAAGGGGTGCAACACGAGGACTTCCCAAGAGGTCACCCATCCTAGTACTGCTCTCGCCCAAGCACGTTTAACTTCGGAGTTCTGATGGGATCCGGTGCATTAGTGCTGGTATGATCGCACCCGTCATACCTTGCACGATCATCGCATATATCCGCTGCCATGCAACTCATTCAACCAAAATAAAAACTATCTTTAAAAGTACGTTTTGGTCCCTGAATTGCAATTCATCGTTACTCGTTACTCGTTCTGTTTGTCTCTCGGCGATAGTAATAATAGAAAAAACGCAGTTCAAAAAAAGCGAAAAAGGGGTGCAACACGAGGACTTCCCAGGAGGTCACCCATCCTAGTACTGCTCTCGCCCAAGCACGTTTAACTTCGGAGTTTTGATGGGATCCGGTGCATTAGTGCTGGTATGATCGCACCCGTCATACCTTGCACGATCATCGCATATATCCGCTGCCTTGCAACTCATTCAACCAAAATAAAAACTATCTTTAAAAGTACGTTTTGGTCCCTGAACTTTTTCCATATTTCCCGTTTGGTCCCTGAATTGCAATTCATCGTTACTCGTTACTCGTTACTCGTTCTGTTTGTCTCTCGGCGATAGTAATAATAGAAAAAACGCAGTTCAAAAAAAGCGAAAAAGGGGTGCAACACGAGGACTTCCCAGGAGGTCACCCATCCTAGTACTGCTCTCGCCCAAGCACGTTTAACTTCGGAGTTCTGATGGGATCCGGTGCATTAGTGCTGGTATGATCGCACCCGTCATACCTTGCACGATCATCGCATATATCCGCTGCCTTGCAACTCATTCAACCAAAATAAAAACTATCTTTAAAAGTACGTTTTGGTCCCTGAATTGCAATTCATCGTTACTCGTTACTCGTTCTGTTTGTCTCTCGGCGATAGTAATAATAGAAAAAACGCAGTTCAAAAAAAGCGAAAAAGGGGTGCAACACGAGGACTTCCCAGGAGGTCACCCATCCTAGTACTGCTCTCGCCCAAGCACGTTTAACTTCGGAGTTCTGATGGGATCCGGTGCATTAGTGCTGGTATGATCGCACCCGTCATACCTTGCACGATCATCGCATATATCCGCTGCCTTGCAACTCATTCAACCAAAATAAAAACTATCTTTAAAAGTACGTTTTGGTCCCTGAACTTTTTCCATATTTCCCGTTTGGTCCCTGAATTGCAATTCATCGTTACTCGTTACTCGTTCTGTTTGTCTCTCGGCGAGAGTAATAATAGAAAAAACGCCGTTCAAAAAAAGCGAAAAAGGGGTGCAACACGAGGACTTCCCAGGAGGTCACCCATCCTAGTACTGCTCTCGCCCAAGCACGTTTATCTTCGGAGTTCTGATGGGATCCGGTGCATTAGTGCTGGTATGATCGCACCCGTCATACCTTGCACGATCATCGCATATATCCGCTGCCTTGCAACTCATTCAACCAAAATAAAAGCTATCTTTAAAAGTACGTTTTGGTCCCTGAACGTTTTCCATATTTCCCGTTTGGTCCCTGAATTGCAATTCATCGTTACTCGTTACTCGTTACTCGTTACTCGTTCTGTTTGTCTCTCGGCGATAGTAATAATAGAAAAAACGCAGTTCAAAAAAAGCGAAAAAGGGGTGCAACACGAGGACTTCCCAGGAGGTCACCCATCCTAGTACTGCTCTCGCCCAAGCACGTTTAACTTCGGAGTTCTGATGGGATCCGGTGCATTAGTGCTGGTATGATCGCACCCGTCATACCTTGCACGATCATCGCATATATCCGCTGCCTTGCAACTCATTCAACCAAAATAAAAACTATCTTTAAAAGTACGTTTTGGTCCCTGAACTTTTTCCATATTTCCCGTTTGGTCCCTGAATTGCAATTCATCGTTACTCGTTACTCGTTCTGTTTGTCTCTCGGCGATAGTAATAATAGAAAAAACGCAGTTCAAAAAAAGCGAAAAAGGGGTGCAACACGAGGACTTCCCAGGAGGTCACCCATCCTAGTACTGCTCTCGCCCAAGCACGTTTATCTTCGGAGTTCTGATGGGATCCGGTGCATTAGTGCTGGTATGATCGCACCCGTCATACCTTGCACGATCATCGCATATATCCGCTGCCTTGCAACTCATTCAACCAAAATAAAAACTATCTTTAAAAGTACGTTTTGGTCCCTGAATTGCAATTCATCGTTACTCGTTACTCGTTCTGTTTGTCTCTCGGCGATAGTAATAATAGAAAAAACGCAGTTCAAAAAAAGCGAAAAAGGGGTGCAACACGAGGACTTCCCAGGAGGTCACCCATCCTAGTACTGCTCTCGCCCAAGCACGTTTAACTTCGGAGTTCTGATGGGATCCGGTGCATTAGTGCTGGTATGATCGCACCCGTCATACCTTGCACGATCATCGCATATATCCGCTGCCTTGCAACTCATTCAACCAAAATAAAAACTATCTTTAAAAGTACGTTTTGGTCCCTGAACTTTTTCCATATTTCCCGTTTGGTCCCTGAATTGCAATTCATCGTTACTCGTTACTCGTTCTGTTTGTCTCTCGGCGATAGTAATAATAGAAAAAACGCAGTTCAAAAAAAGCGAAAAAGGGGTGCAACACGAGGACTTCCCAGGAGGTCACCCATCCTAGTACTGCTCTCGCCCAAGCACGTTTAACTTCGGAGTTCTGATGGGATCCGGTGCATTAGTGCTGGTATGATCGCACCCGTCATACCTTGCACGATCATCGCATATATCCGCTGCCTTGCAACTCATTCAACCAAAATAAAAACTATCTTTAAAAGTACGTTTTGGTCCCTGAACTTTTTCCATATTTCCCGTTTGGTCCCTGAATTGCAATTCATCGTTACTCGTTACTCGTTCTGTTTGTCTCTCGGCGATAGTAATAATAGAAAAAACGCCGTTCAAAAAAAGCGAAAAAGGGGTGCAACACGAGGACTTCCCAGGAGGTCACCCATCCTAGTACTGCTCTCGCCCAAGCACGTTTATCTTCGGAGTTCTGATGGGATCCGGTGCATTAGTGCTGGTATGATCGCACCCGTCATACCTTGCACGATCATCGCATATATCCGCTGCCTTGCAACTCATTCAACCAAAATAAAAGCTATCTTTAAAAGTACGTTTTGGTCCCTGAACGTTTTCCATATTTCCCGTTTGGTCCCTGAATTGCAATTCATCGTTACTCGTTACTCGTTACTCGTTACTCGTTACTCGTTCTGTTTGTCTCTCGGCGATAGTAATAATAGAAAAAACGCAGTTCAAAAAAAGCGAAAAAGGGGTGCAACACGAGGACTTCCCAGGAGGTCACCCATCCTAGTACTGCTCTCGCCCAAGCACGTTTAACTTCGGAGTTCTGATGGGATCCGGTGCATTAGTGCTGGTATGATCGCACCCGTCATACCTTGCACGATCATCGCATATATCCGCTGCCTTGCAACTCATTCAACCAAAATAAAAACTATCTTTAAAAGTACGTTTTGGTCCCTGAACTTTTTCCATATTTCCCGTTTGGTCCCTGAATTGCAATTCATCGTTACTCGTTACTCGTTCTGTTTGTCTCTCGGCGATAGTAATAATAGAAAAAACGCAGTTCAAAAAAAGCGAAAAAGGGGTGCAACACGAGGACTTCCCAGGAGGTCACCCATCCTAGTACTGCTCTCACCCAAGCACGTTTAACTTCGGAGTTCTGATGGGATCCTGTGCATTAGTGCTGGTATGATCGCACCGGTCATACCTTGCACGATCATCGCATATATCCGCTGCCTTGCAACTCATTCAACCAAAATAAAAACTATCTTTAAAAGTACGTTTTGGTCCCTGAACTTTTTCCATATTTCCCGTTTGGTCCCTGAATTGCAATTCATCGTTACTCGTTACTCGTTCTGTTTGTCTCTCGGCGATAGTAATAATAGAAAAAACGCAGTTCAAAAAAAGCGAAAAAGGGGTGCAACACGAGGACTTCCCAGGAGGTCACCCATCCTAGTACTGCTCTCGCCCAAGCACGTTTAACTTCGGAGTTCTGATGGGATCCGGTGCATTAGTGCTGGTATGATCGCACCCGTCATACCTTGCACGATCATCGCATATATCCGCTGCCTTGCAACTCATTCAACCAAAATAAAAACTATCTTTAAAAGTACGTTTTGGTCCCTGAACTTTTTCCATATTTCCCGTTTGGTCCCTGAATTGCAATTCATCGTTACTCGTTACTCGTTCTGTTTGTCTCTCGGCGATAGTAATAATAGAAAAAACGCAGTTCAAAAAAAGCGAAAAAGGGGTGCAACACGAGGACTTCCCAGGAGGTCACCCATCCTAGTACTGCTCTCGCCCAAGCACGTTTAACTTCGGAGTTCTGATGGGATCCGGTTCATTAGTGCTGGTATGATCGCACCCGTCATACCTTGCACGATCATCGCATATATCCGCTGCCTTGCAACTCATTCAACCAAAATAAAAACTATCTTTAAAAGTACGTTTTGGTCCCTGAACTTTTTCCATATTTCCCGTTTGGTCCCTGAATTGCAATTCATCGTTACTCGTTACTCGTTCTGTTTGTCTCTCGGCGATAGTAATAATAGAAAAAACGCAGTTCAAAAAAAGCGAAAAAGGGGTGCAACACGAGGACTTCCCAGGAGGTCACCCATCCTAGTACTGCTCTCGCCCAAGCACGTTTAACTTCGGAGTTCTGATGGGATCCGGTGCATTAGTGCTGGTATGATCGCACCCGTCATACCTTGCACGATCATCGCATATATCCGCTGCCTTGCAACTCATTCAACCAAAATAAAAGCTATCTTTAAAAGTACGTTTTGGTCCCTGAACTTTTTCCATATTTCCCGTTTGGTCCCTGAATTGCAATTCATCGTTACTCGTTACTCGTTACTCGTTCTGTTTGTCTCTCGGCGATAGTAATAATAGAAAAAACGCAGTTCAAAAAAAGCGCAAAAGGGGTGCAACACGAGGACACTTCCCAGGAGGTCACCCATCCTAGTACTGCTCTCGCCCAAGCACGTTTGACTTCGGAGTTCTGATGGGATCCGGTGCATTAGTGCTGGTATGATCGCACCCGTCATACCTTGCACGATCATCGCATATATCCGCTGCCTTGCAACTCATTCAACCAAAATAAAAACTATCTTTAAAAGTACGTTTTGGTCCCTGAACGTTTTCCATATTTCCCGTTTGGTCCCTGAATTGCAATTCATCGTTACTCGTTACTCGTTCTGTTTGTCTCTCGGGGATAGTAATAATAGAAAAAACGCAGTTCAAAAAAAGCGAAAAAGGGGTGCAACACGAGGACTTCCCAGGAGGTCACCCATCCTAGTACTGCTCTCGCCCAAGCACGTTTAACTTCGGAGTTCTGATGGGATCCGGTGCATTAGTGCTGGTATGATCGCACCCGTCATACCTTGCACGATCATCGCATATATCCGCTGCCTTGCAACTCATTCAACCAAAATAAAAACTATCTTTAAAAGTACGTTTTGGTCCCTGAATTGCAATTCATCGTTACTCGTTACTCGTTCTGTTTGTCTCTCGGCGATAGTAATAATAGAAAAAACGCAGTTCAAAAAAAGCGAAAAAGGGGTGCAACACGAGGACTTCCCAGGAGGTCACCCATCCTAGTACTGCTCTCGCCCAAGCACGTTTAACTTCGGAGTTCTGATGGGATCCGGTGCATTAGTGCTGGTATGATCGCACCCGTCATACCTTGCACGATCATCGCATATATCCGCTGCCTTGCAACTCATTCAACCAAAATAAAAACTATCTTTAAAAGTACGTTTTGGTCCCTGAATTGCAATTCATCGTTACTCGTTACTCGTTCTGTTTGTCTCTCGGCGATAGTAATAATAGAAAAAACGCAGTTCAAAAAAAGCGAAAAAGGGGTGCAACACGAGGACTTCCCAGGAGGTCACCCATCCTAGTACTGCTCTCGCCCAAGCACGTTTAACTTCGGAGTTCTGATGGGATCCGGTGCATTAGTGCTGGTATGATCGCACCCGTCATACCTTGCACGATCATCGCATATATCCGCTGCCTTGCAACTCATTCAACCAAAATAAAAACTATCTTTAAAAGTACGTTTTGGTCCCTGAACTTTTTCCATATTTCCCGTTTGGTCCCTGAATTGCAATTCATCGTTACTCGTTACTCGTTACTCGTTCTGTTTGTCTCTCGGCGATAGTAATAACAGAAAAAACGCAGTTCAAAAAAAGCGAAAAAGGGGTGCAACACGAGGACTTCCCAGGAGGTCACCCATCCTAGTACTGCTCTCGCCCAAGCACGTTTATCTTCGGAGTTCTGATGGGATCCGGTGCATTAGTGCTGGTATGATCGCACCCGTCATACCTTGCACGATCATCGCATATATCCGCTGCCTTGCAACTCATTCAACCAAAATAAAAGCTATCTTTAAAAGTACGTTTTGGTCCCTGAACTTTTTCCATATTTCCCGTTTGGTCCCTGAATTGCAATTCATCGTTACTCGTTACTCGTTACTCGTTCTGTTTGTCTCTCGGCGATAGTAATAACAGAAAAAACGCAGTTCAAAAAAAGCGCAAAAGGGGTGCAACACGAGGACTTCCCAGGAGGTCACCCATCCTAGTACTGCTCTCGCCCAAGCGCGTTTAACTTCGGAGTTCTGATGGGATCCGGTTCATTAGTGCTGGTATGATCGCACCCGTCATACCTTGCACGATCATCGCATATATCCGCTGCCTTGCAACTCATTCAACCAAAATAAAAGCTATCTTTAAAAGTACGTTTTGGTCCCTGAACTTTTTCCATATTTCCCGTTTGGTCCCTGAATTGCAATTCATCGTTACTCGTTACTCGTTACTCGTTCTGTTTGTCTCTCGGCGATAGTAATAATAGAAAAAACGCAGTTCAAAAAAAGCGCAAAAGGGGTGCAACACGAGGACACTTCCCAGGAGGTCACCCATCCTAGTACTGCTCTCGCCCAAGCACGTTTAACTTCGGAGTTCTGATGGGATCCGGTGCATTAGTGCTGGTATGATCGCACCCGTCATACCTTGCACGATCATCGCATATATCCGCTGCCTTGCAACTCATTCAACCAAAATAAAAACTATCTTTAAAAGTACGTTTTGGTCCCTGAACTTTTTCCATATTTCCCGTTTGGTCCCTGAATTGCAATTCATCGTTACTCGTTACTCGTTCTGTTTGTCTCTCGGCGATAGTAATAATAGAAAAAACGCAGTTCAAAAAAAGCGAAAAAGGGGTGCAACACGAGGACTTCCCAGGAGGTCACCCATCCTAGTACTGCTCTCGCCCAAGCACGTTTAACTTCGGAGTTCTGATGGGATCCGGTGCATTAGTGCTGGTATGATCGCACCCGTCATACCTTGCACGATCATCGCATATATCCGCTGCCTTGCAACTCATTCAACCAAAATAAAAACTATCTTTAAAAGTACGTTTTGGTCCCTGAACTTTTTCCATATTTCCCGTTTGGTCCCTGAATTGCAATTCATCGTTACTCGTTACTCGTTACTCGTTCTGTTTGTCTCTCGGCGATAGTAATAATAGAAAAAACGCAGTTCAAAAAAAGCGAAAAAGGGGTGCAACACGAGGACTTCCCAGGAGGTCACCCATCCTAGTACTGCTCTCGCCCAAGCACGTTTAACTTCGGAGTTCTGATGGGATCCGGTGCATTAGTGCTGGTATGATCGCACCCGTCATACCTTGCACGATCATCGCATATATCCGCTGCCTTGCAACTCATTCAACCAAAATAAAAACTATCTTTAAAAGTACGTTTTGGTCCCTGAACTTTTTCCATATTTCCCGTTTGGTCCCTGAATTGCAATTCATCGTTACTCGTTACTCGTTCTGTTTGTCTCTCGGCGATAGTAATAATAGAAAAAACGCAGTTCAAAAAAAGCGAAAAAGGGGTGCAACACGAGGACTTCCCAGGAGGTCACCCATCCTAGTACTGCTCTCGCCCAAGCACGTTTAACTTCGGAGTTCTGATGGGATCCGGTTCATTAGTGCTGGTATGATCGCACCCGTCATACCTTGCACGATCATCGCATATATCCGCTGCCTTGCAACTCATTCAACCAAAATAAAAACTATCTTTAAAAGTACGTTTTGGTCCCTGAACTTTTTCCATATTTCCCGTTTGGTCCCTGAATTGCAATTCATCGTTACTCGTTACTCGTTCTGTTTGTCTCTCGGCGATAGTAATAATAGAAAAAACGCAGTTCAAAAAAAGCGAAAAAGGGGTGCAACACGAGGACTTCCCAGGAGGTCACCCATCCTAGTACTGCTCTCGCCCAAGCACGTTTAACTTCGGAGTTCTGATGGGATCCGGTGCATTAGTGCTGGTATGATCGCACCCGTCATACCTTGCACGATCATCGCATATATCCGCTGCCTTGCAACTCATTCAACCAAAATAAAAGCTATCTTTAAAAGTACGTTTTGGTCCCTGAACTTTTTCCATATTTCCCGTTTGGTCCCTGAATTGCAATTCATCGTTACTCGTTACTCGTTACTCGTTCTGTTTGTCTCTCGGCGATAGTAATAATAGAAAAAACGCAGTTCAAAAAAAGCGCAAAAGGGGTGCAACACGAGGACACTTCCCAGGAGGTCACCCATCCTAGTACTGCTCTCGCCCAAGCACGTTTGACTTCGGAGTTCTGATGGGATCCGGTGCATTAGTGCTGGTATGATCGCACCCGTCATACCTTGCACGATCATCGCATATATCCGCTGCCTTGCAACTCATTCAACCAAAATAAAAACTATCTTTAAAAGTACGTTTTGGTCCCTGAACGTTTTCCATATTTCCCGTTTGGTCCCTGAATTGCAATTCATCGTTACTCGTTACTCGTTCTGTTTGTCTCTCGGGGATAGTAATAATAGAAAAAACGCAGTTCAAAAAAAGCGAAAAAGGGGTGCAACACGAGGACTTCCCAGGAGGTCACCCATCCTAGTACTGCTCTCGCCCAAGCACGTTTAACTTCGGAGTTCTGATGGGATCCGGTGCATTAGTGCTGGTATGATCGCACCCGTCATACCTTGCACGATCATCGCATATATCCGCTGCCTTGCAACTCATTCAACCAAAATAAAAACTATCTTTAAAAGTACGTTTTGGTCCCTGAATTGCAATTCATCGTTACTCGTTACTCGTTCTGTTTGTCTCTCGGCGATAGTAATAATAGAAAAAACGCAGTTCAAAAAAAGCGAAAAAGGGGTGCAACACGAGGACTTCCCAGGAGGTCACCCATCCTAGTACTGCTCTCGCCCAAGCACGTTTAACTTCGGAGTTCTGATGGGATCCGGTGCATTAGTGCTGGTATGATCGCACCCGTCATACCTTGCACGATCATCGCATATATCCGCTGCCTTGCAACTCATTCAACCAAAATAAAAACTATCTTTAAAAGTACGTTTTGGTCCCTGAATTGCAATTCATCGTTACTCGTTACTCGTTCTGTTTGTCTCTCGGCGATAGTAATAATAGAAAAAACGCAGTTCAAAAAAAGCGAAAAAGGGGTGCAACACGAGGACTTCCCAGGAGGTCACCCATCCTAGTACTGCTCTCGCCCAAGCACGTTTAACTTCGGAGTTCTGATGGGATCCGGTGCATTAGTGCTGGTATGATCGCACCCGTCATACCTTGCACGATCATCGCATATATCCGCTGCCTTGCAACTCATTCAACCAAAATAAAAACTATCTTTAAAAGTACGTTTTGGTCCCTGAACTTTTTCCATATTTCCCGTTTGGTCCCTGAATTGCAATTCATCGTTACTCGTTACTCGTTACTCGTTCTGTTTGTCTCTCGGCGATAGTAATAACAGAAAAAACGCAGTTCAAAAAAAGCGAAAAAGGGGTGCAACACGAGGACTTCCCAGGAGGTCACCCATCCTAGTACTGCTCTCGCCCAAGCACGTTTATCTTCGGAGTTCTGATGGGATCCGGTGCATTAGTGCTGGTATGATCGCACCCGTCATACCTTGCACGATCATCGCATATATCCGCTGCCTTGCAACTCATTCAACCAAAATAAAAGCTATCTTTAAAAGTACGTTTTGGTCCCTGAACTTTTTCCATATTTCCCGTTTGGTCCCTGAATTGCAATTCATCGTTACTCGTTACTCGTTACTCGTTCTGTTTGTCTCTCGGCGATAGTAATAACAGAAAAAACGCAGTTCAAAAAAAGCGCAAAAGGGGTGCAACACGAGGACTTCCCAGGAGGTCACCCATCCTAGTACTGCTCTCGCCCAAGCGCGTTTAACTTCGGAGTTCTGATGGGATCCGGTTCATTAGTGCTGGTATGATCGCACCCGTCATACCTTGCACGATCATCGCATATATCCGCTGCCTTGCAACTCATTCAACCAAAATAAAAGCTATCTTTAAAAGTACGTTTTGGTCCCTGAACTTTTTCCATATTTCCCGTTTGGTCCCTGAATTGCAATTCATCGTTACTCGTTACTCGTTACTCGTTCTGTTTGTCTCTCGGCGATAGTAATAATAGAAAAAACGCAGTTCAAAAAAAGCGCAAAAGGGGTGCAACACGAGGACACTTCCCAGGAGGTCACCCATCCTAGTACTGCTCTCGCCCAAGCACGTTTAACTTCGGAGTTCTGATGGGATCCGGTGCATTAGTGCTGGTATGATCGCACCCGTCATACCTTGCACGATCATCGCATATATCCGCTGCCTTGCAACTCATTCAACCAAAATAAAAACTATCTTTAAAAGTACGTTTTGGTCCCTGAACGTTTTCCATATTTCCCGTTTGGTCCCTGAATTGCAATTCATCGTTACTCGTTACTCGTTCTGTTTGTCTCTCGGCGATAGTAATAATAGAAAAAACGCAGTTCAAAAAAAGCGAAAAAGGGGTGCAACACGAGGACTTCCCAGGAGGTCACCCATCCTAGTACTGCTCTCGCCCAAGCACGTTTAACTTCGGAGTTCTGATGGGATCCGGTGCATTAGTGCTGGTATGATCGCACCCGTCATACCTTGCACGATCATCGCATATATCCGCTGCCTTGCAACTCATTCAACCAAAATAAAAACTATCTTTAAAAGTACGTTTTGGTCCCTGAACTTTTTCCATATTTCCCGTTTGGTCCCTGAATTGCAATTCATCGTTACTCGTTACTCGTTACTCGTTCTGTTTGTCTCTCGGCGATAGTAATAATAGAAAAAACGCAGTTCAAAAAAAGCGAAAAAGGGGTGCAACACGAGGACTTCCCAGGAGGTCACCCATCCTAGTACTGCTCTCGCCCAAGCACGTTTAACTTCGGAGTTCTGATGGGATCCGGTGCATTAGTGCTGGTATGATCGCACCCGTCATACCTTGCACGATCATCGCATATATCCGCTGCCTTGCAACTCATTCAACCAAAATAAAAACTATCTTTAAAAGTACGTTTTGGTCCCTGAATTGCAATTCATCGTTACTCGTTACTCGTTCTGTTTGTCTCTCGGCGATAGTAATAATAGAAAAAACGCAGTTCAAAAAAAGCGAAAAAGGGGTGCAACACGAGGACTTCCCAGGAGGTCACCCATCCTAGTACTGCTCTCGGCCAAGCACGTTTAACTTCGGAGTTCTGATGGGATCCGGTGCATTAGTGCTGGTATGATCGCACCCTTCATACCTTGCACGATCATCGCATATATCCGCTGCCTTGCAACTCATTCAACCAAAATAAAAACTATCTTTAAAAGTACGTTTTGGTCCCTGAACTTTTTCCATATTTCCCGTTTGGTCCCTGAATTGCAATTCATCGTTACTCGTTACTCGTTCTGTTTGTCTCTCGGCGATAGTAATAATAGAAAAAATGCAGTTCAAAAAAAGCGAAAAAGGGGTGCAACACGAGGACTTCCCAGGAGGTCACCCATCCTAGTACTGCTCTCGCCCAAGCACGTTTAACTTCGGAGTTCTGATGGGATCCGGTGCATTAGTGCTGGTATGATCGCACCCGTCATACCTTGCACGATCATCGCATATATCCGCTGCCTTGCAACTCATTCAACCAAAATAAAAGCTATCTTTAAAAGTACGTTTTGGTCCCTGAACTTTTTCCATATTTCCCGTTTGGTCCCTGAATTGCAATTCATCGTTACTCGTTACTCGTTCTGTTTGTCTCTCGGCGATAGTAATAATAGAAAAAACGCAGTTCAAAAAAAGCGAAAAAGGGGTGCAACACGAGGACTTCCCAGGAGGTCACCCATCCTAGTACTGCTCTCGCCCAAGCACGTTTAACTTCGGAGTTCTGATGGGATCCGGTTCATTAGTGCTGGTATGATCGCACCCGTCATACCTTGCACGATCATCGCATATATCCGCTGCCTTGCAACTCATTCAACCAAAATAAAAGCTATCTTTAAAAGTACGTTTTGGTCCCTGAACTTTTTCCATATTTCCCGTTTGGTCCCTGAATTGCAATTCATCGTTACTCGTTACTCGTTACTCGTTCTGTTTGTCTCTCGGCGATAGTAATAATAGAAAAAACGCAGTTCAAAAAAAGCGCAAAAGGGGTGCAACACGAGGACACTTCCCAGGAGGTCACCCATCCTAGTACTGCTCTCGCCCAAGCACGTTTAACTTCGGAGTTCTGATGGGATCCGGTGCATTAGTGCTGGTATGATCGCACCCGTCATACCTTGCACGATCATCGCATATATCCGCTGCCTTGCAACTCATTCAACCAAAATAAAAACTATCTTTAAAAGTACGTTTTGGTCCCTGAACTTTTTCCATATTTCCCGTTTGGTCCCTGAATTGCAATTCATCGTTACTCGTTACTCGTTCTGTTTGTCTCTCGGCGATAGTAATAATAGAAAAAACGCAGTTCAAAAAAAGCGAAAAAGGGGTGCAACACGAGGACTTCCCAGGAGGTCACCCATCCTAGTACTGCTCTCGCCCAAGCACGTTTAACTTCGGAGTTCTGATGGGATCCGGTGCATTAGTGCTGGTATGATCGCACCCGTCATACCTTGCACGATCATCGCATATATCCGCTGCCTTGCAACTCATTCAACCAAAATAAAAGCTATCTTTAAAAGTACGTTTTGGTCCCTGAACTTTTTCCATATTTCCCGTTTGGTCCCTGAATTGCAATTCATCGTTACTCGTTACTCGTTACTCGTTCTGTTTGTCTCTCGGCGATAGTAATAATAGAAAAAACGCAGTTCAAAAAAAGCGAAAAAGGGGTGCAACACGAGGACTTCCCAGGAGGTCACCCATCCTAGTACTGCTCTCGCCCAAGCACGTTTAACTTCGGAGTTCTGATGGGATCCGGTGCATTAGTGCTGGTATGATCGCACCCGTCATACCTTGCACGATCATCGCATATATCCGCTGCCATGCAACTCATTCAACCAAAATAAAAACTATCTTTAAAAGTACGTTTTGGTCCCTGAATTGCAATTCATCGTTACTCATTACTCGTTCTGTTTGTCTCTCGGCGATAGTAATAATAGAAAAAACGCAGTTCAAAAAAAGCGAAAAAGGGGTGCAACACGAGGACTTCCCAGGAGGTCACCCATCCTAGTACTGCTCTCGCCCAAGCACGTTTCACTTCGGAGTTCTGATGGGATCCGGTGCATTAGTGCTGGTATGATCGCACCCGTCATACCTTGCACGATCATCGCATATATCCGCTGCCTTGCAACTCATTCAACCAAAATAAAAACTATCTTTAAAAGTACGTTTTGGTCCCTGAACTTTTTCCATATTTCCCGTTTGGTCCCTGAATTGCAATTCATCGTTACTCGTTACTCGTTCTGTTTGTCTCTCGGCGATAGTAATAATAGAAAAAACGCAGTTCAAAAAAAGCGAAAAAGGGGTGCAACACGAGGACTTCCCAGGAGGTCACCCATCCTAGTACTGCTCTCGCCCAAGCACGTTTAACTTCGGAGTTCTGATGGGATCCGGTGCATTAGTGCTGGTATGATCGCACCCGTCATACCTTGCACGATCATCGCATATATCCGCTGCCTTGCAACTCATTCAACCAAAATAAAAACTATCTCTAAAAGTACGTTTTGGTCCCTGAACTTTTTCCATATTTCCCGTTTGGTCCCTGAATTGCAATTCATCGTTACTCGTTACTCGTTCTGTTTGTCTCTCGGCGATAGTAATAATAGAAAAAACGCAGTTCAAAAAAAGCGAAAAAGGGGTGCAACACGAGGACTTCCCAGGAGGTCACCCATCCTAGTACTGCTCTCGCCCAAGCACGTTTAACTTCGGAGTTCTGATGGGATCCGGTGCATTAGTGCTGGTATGATCGCACCCGTCATACCTTGCACGATCATCGCATATATCCGCTGCCTTGCAACTCATTCAACCAAAATAAAAACTATCTTTAAAAGTACGTTTTGGTCCCTGAACTTTTTCCATATTTCCCGTTTGGTCCCTGAATTGCAATTCATCGTTACTCGTTACTCGTTCTGTTTGTCTCTCGGCGATAGTAATAATAGAAAAAACGCCGTTCAAAAAAAGCGAAAAAGGGGTGCAACACGAGGACTTCCCAGGAGGTCACCCATCCTAGTACTGCTCTCGCCCAAGCACGTTTATCTTCGGAGTTCTGATGGGATCCGGTGCATTAGTGCTGGTATGATCGCACCCGTCATACCTTGCACGATCATCGCATATATCCGCTGCCTTGCAACTCATTCAACCAAAATAAAAGCTATCTTTAAAAGTACGTTTTGGTCCCTGAACTTTTTCCATATTTCCCGTTTGGTCCCTGAATTGCAATTCATCGTTACTCGTTACTCGTTCTGTTTGTCTCTCGGGGATAGTAATAATAGAAAAAACGCAGTTCAAAAAAAGCGAAAAAGGGGTGCAACACGAGGACTTCCCAGGAGGTCACCCATCCTAGTACTGCTCTCGCCCAAGCACGTTTAACTTCGGAGTTCTGATGGGATCCGGTGCATTAGTGCTGGTATGATCGCACCCGTCATACCTTGCACGATCATCGCATATATCCGCTGCCTTGCAACTCATTCAACCAAAATAAAAACTATCTTTAAAAGTACGTTTTGGTCCCTGAATTGCAATTCATCGTTACTCGTTACTCGTTCTGTTTGTCTCTCGGCGATAGTAATAATAGAAAAAACGCAGTTCAAAAAAAGCGAAAAAGGGGTGCAACACGAGGACTTCCCAAGAGGTCACCCATCCTAGTACTGCTCTCGCCCAAGCACGTTTAACTTCGGAGTTCTGATGGGATCCGGTGCATTAGTGCTGGTATGATCGCACCCGTCATACCTTGCACGATCATCGCATATATCCGCTGCCTTGCAACTCATTCAACCAAAATAAAAACTATCTTTAAAAGTACGTTTTGGTCCCTGAACTCTTTCCATATTTCCCGTTTGGTCCCTGAATTGCAATTCATCGTTACTCGTTACTCGTTCTGTTTGTCTCTCGGCGATAGTAATAATAGAAAAAACGCCGTTCAAAAAAAGCGAAAAAGGGGTGCAACACGAGGACTTCCCAGGAGGTCACCCATCCTAGTACTGTTCTCGCCCAAGCACGTTTATCTTCGGAGTTCTGATGGGATCCGGTGCATTAGTGCTGGTATGATCGCACCCGTCATACCTTGCACGATCATCGCATATATCCGCTGCCTTGCAACTCATTCAACCAAAATAAAAGCTATCTTTAAAAGTACGTTTTGGTCCCTGAACTTTTTCCATATTTCCCGTTTGGTCCCTGAATTGCAATTCATCGTTACTCGTTACTCGTTACTCGTTACTCGTTCTGTTTGTCTCTCGGCGATAGTAATAATAGAAAAAACGCAGTTCAAAAAAGCGAAAAAGGGGTGCAACACGAGGACTTTCCAGGAGGTCACCCATCCTAGTACTGCTCTCGCCCAAGCACGTTTAACTTCGGAGTTCTGATGGGATCCGGTGCATTAGTGCTGGTATGATCGCACCCGTCATACCTTGCACGATCATCGCATATATCCGCTGCCTTGCAACTCATTCAACCAAAATAAAAACTATCTTTAAAAGTACGTTTTGGTCCCTGAATTGCAATTCATCGTTACTCGTTACTCGTTCTGTTTGTCTCTCGGCGATAGTAATAATAGAAAAAACGCAGTTCAAAAAAAGCGCAAAAGGGGTGCAACATGAGGACTTCCCAGGAGGTCACCCATCCTAGTACTGCTCTCGCCCAAGCACGTTTGACTTCGGAGTTCTGATGGGATCCGGTGCATTAGTGCTGGTATGATCGCACCCGTCATACCTTGCACGATCATCGCATATATCCGCTGCCTTGCAACTCATTCAACCAAAATAAAAACTATCTTTAAAAGTACGTTTTGGTCCCTGAACTTTTTCCATATTTCCCGTTTGGTCCCTGAATTGCAATTCATCGTTACTCGTTACTCGTTCTGTTTGTCTCTCGGCGATAGTAATAATAGAAAAAACGCCGTTCAAAAAAAGCGAAAAAGGGGTGCAACACGAGGACTTCCCAGGAGGTCACCCATCCTAGTACTGCTCTCGCCCAAGCACGTTTATCTTCGGAGTTCTGATGGGATCCGGTGCATTAGTGCTGGTATGATCGCACCCGTCATACCTTGCACGATCATCGCATATATCCGCTGCCTTGCAACTCATTCAACCAAAATAAAAACTATCTTTAAAAGTACGTTTTGGTCCCTGAACTTTTTCCATATTTCCCGTTTGGTCCCTGAATTGCAATTCATCGTTACTCGTTACTCGTTACTCGTTACTCGTTCTGTTTGTCTCTCGGCGATAGTAATAATAGAAAAAACGCAGTTCAAAAAAGCGAAAAAGGGGTGCAACACGAGGACTTTCCAGGAGGTCACCCATCCTAGTACTGCTCTCGCCCAAGCACGTTTAACTTCGGAGTTCTGATGGGATCCGGTGCATTAGTGCTGGTATGATCGCACCCGTCATACCTTGCACGATCATCGCATATATCCGCTGCCTTGCAACTCATTCAACCAAAATAAAAACTATCTTTAAAAGTACGTTTTGGTCCCTGAATTGCAATTCATCGTTACTCGTTACTCGTTCTGTTTGTCTCTCGGCGATAGTAATAATAGAAAAAACGCAGTTCAAAAAAAGCGAAAAAGGGGTGCAACACGAGGACTTCCCAGGAGGTCACCCATCCTAGTACTGCTCTCGCCCAAGCACGTTTAACTTCGGAGTTCTGATGGGATCCGGTGCATTAGTGCTGGTATGATCGCACCCGTCATACCTTGCACGATCATCGCATATATCCGCTGCCTTGCAACTCATTCAACCAAAATAAAAACTATCTTTAAAAGTACGTTTTGGTCCCTGAATTGCAATTCATCGTTACTCGTTACTCGTTCTGTTTGTCTCTCGGCGATAGTAATAATAGAAAAAACGCAGTTCAAAAAAAGCGAAAAAGGGGTGCAACACGAGGACTTCCCAGGAGGTCACCCATCCTAGTACTGCTCTCGCCCAAGCACGTTTAACTTCGGAGTTCTGATGGGATCCGGTGCATTAGTGCTGGTATGATCGCACCCGTCATACCTTGCACGATCATCGCATATATCCGCTGCCTTGCAACTCATTCAACCAAAATAAAAGCTATCTTTAAAAGTACGTTTTGGTCCCTGAACTTTTTCCATATTTCCCGTTTGGTCCCTGAATTGCAATTCATCGTTACTCGTTACTCGTTACTCGTTACTCGTTCTGTTTGTCTCTCGGCGATAGTAATAATAGAAAAAACGCAGTTCAAAAAAAGCGAAAAAGGGGTGCAACACGAGGACTTCCCAGGAGGTTACCCATCCTAGTACTGCTCTCGCCCAAGCACGTTTAACTTCGGAGTTCTGATGGGATCCGGTGCATTAGTGCTGGTATGATCGCACCCGTCATACCTTGCACGATCATCGCATATATCCGCTGCCTTGCAACTCATTCAACCAAAATAAAAACTATCTTTAAAAGTACGTTTTGGTCCCTGAATTGCAATTCATCGTTACTCGTTACTCGTTCTGTTTGTCTCTCGGCGATAGTAATAATAGAAAAAACGCAGTTCAAAAAAAGCGAAAAAGGGGTGCAACATGAGGACTTCCCAGGAGGTCACCCATCCTAGTACTGCTCTCGCCCAAGCACGTTTATCTTCGGAGTTCTGATGGGATCCGGTGCATTAGTGCTGGTATGATCGCACCCGTCATACCTTGCACGATCATCGCATATATCCGCTGCCTTGCAACTCATTCAACCAAAATAAAAGCTATCTTTAAAAGTACGTTTTGGTCCCTGAACTTTTTCCATATTTCCCGTTTGGTCCCTGAATTGCAATTCATCGTTACTCGTTACTCGTTACTCGTTCTGTTTGTCTCTCGGCGATAGTAATAATAGAAAAAACGCAGTTCAAAAAAAGCGCAAAAGGGGTGCAACACGAGGACTTCCCAGGAGGTCACCCATCCTAGTACTGCTCTCGCCCAAGCACGTTTGACTTCGGAGTTCTGATGGGATCCGGTGCATTAGTGCTGGTATGATCGCACCCGTCATACCTTGCACGATCATCGCATATATCCGCTGCCTTGCAACTCATTCAACCAAAATAAAAACTATCTTTAAAAGTACGTTTTGGTCCCTGAACTTTTTCCATATTTCCCGTTTGGTCCCTGAATTGCAATTCATCGTTACTCGTTACTCGTTCTGTTTGTCTCTCGGGGATAGTAATAATAGAAAAAACGCAGTTCAAAAAAAGCGAAAAAGGGGTGCAACACGAGGACTTCCCAGGAGGTCACCCATCCTAGTACTGCTCTCGCCCAAGCACGTTTAACTTCGGAGTTCTGATGGGATCCGGTGCATTAGTGCTGGTATGATCGCACCCGTCATACCTTGCACGATCATCGCATATATCCGCTGCCTTGCAACTCATTCAACCAAAATAAAAACTATCTTTAAAAGTACGTTTTGGTCCCTGAATTGCAATTCATCGTTACTCGTTACTCGTTCTGTTTGTCTCTCGGCGATAGTAATAATAGAAAAAACGCAGTTCAAAAAAAGCGAAAAAGGGGTGCAACACGAGGACTTCCCAGGAGGTCACCCATCCTAGTACTGCTCTCGCCCAAGCACGTTTAACTTCGGAGTTCTGATGGGATCCGGTGCATTAGTGCTGGTATGATCGCACCCGTCATACCTTGCACGATCATCGCATATATCCGCTGCCTTGCAACTCATTCAACCAAAATAAAAACTATCTTTAAAAGTACGTTTTGGTCCCTGAATTGCAATTCATCGTTACTCGTTACTCGTTCTGTTTGTCTCTCGGCGATAGTAATAATAGAAAAAACGCAGTTCAAAAAAAGCGAAAAAGGGGTGCAACACGAGGACTTCCCAGGAGGTCACCCATCCTAGTACTGCTCTCGCCCAAGCACGTTTAACTTCGGAGTTCTGATGGGATCCGGTGCATTAGTGCTGGTATGATCGCACCCGTCATACCTTGCACGATCATCGCATATATCCGCTGCCTTGCAACTCATTCAACCAAAATAAAAGCTATCTTTAAAAGTACGTTTTGGTCCCTGAACTTTTTCCATATTTCCCGTTTGGTCCCTGAATTGCAATTCATCGTTACTCGTTACTCGTTACTCGTTACTCGTTCTGTTTGTCTCTCGGCGATAGTAATAATAGAAAAAACGCAGTTCAAAAAAAGCGAAAAAGGGGTGCAACACGAGGACTTCCCAGGAGGTTACCCATCCTAGTACTGCTCTCGCCCAAGCACGTTTAACTTCGGAGTTCTGATGGGATCCGGTGCATTAGTGCTGGTATGATCGCACCCGTCATACCTTGCACGATCATCGCATATATCCGCTGCCTTGCAACTCATTCAACCAAAATAAAAACTATCTTTAAAAGTACGTTTTGGTCCCTGAATTGCAATTCATCGTTACTCGTTACTCGTTCTGTTTGTCTCTCGGCGATAGTAATAATAGAAAAAACGCAGTTCAAAAAAAGCGAAAAAGGGGTGCAACACGAGGACTTCCCAGGAGGTCACCCATCCTAGTACTGCTCTCGCCCAAGCACGTTTATCTTCGGAGTTCTGATGGGATCCGGTGCATTAGTGCTGGTATGATCGCACCCGTCATACCTTGCACGATCATCGCATATATCCGCTGCCTTGCAACTCATTCAACCAAAATAAAAGCTATCTTTAAAAGTACGTTTTGGTCCCTGAACTTTTTCCATATTTCCCGTTTGGTCCCTGAATTGCAATTCATCGTTACTCGTTACTCGTTACTCGTTCTGTTTGTCTCTCGGCGATAGTAATAATAGAAAAAACGCAGTTCAAAAAAAGCGCAAAAGGGGTGCAACACGAGGACTTCCCAGGAGGTCACCCATCCTAGTACTGCTCTCGCCCAAGCACGTTTGACTTCGGAGTTCTGATGGGATCCGGTGCATTAGTGCTGGTATGATCGCACCCGTCATACCTTGCACGATCATCGCATATATCCGCTGCCTTGCAACTCATTCAACCAAAATAAAAACTATCTTTAAAAGTACGTTTTGGTCCCTGAACTTTTTCCATATTTCCCGTTTGGTCCCTGAATTGCAATTCATCGTTACTCGTTACTCGTTCTGTTTGTCTCTCGGCGATAGTAATAATAGAAAAAACGCCGTTCAAAAAAAGCGAAAAAGGGGTGCAACACGAGGACTTCCCAGGAGGTCACCCATCCTAGTACTGCTCTCGCCCAAGCACGTTTATCTTCGGAGTTCTGATGGGATCCGGTGCATTAGTGCTGGTATGATCGCACCCGTCATACCTTGCACGATCATCGCATATATCCGCTGCCTTGCAACTCATTCAACCAAAATAAAAGCTATCTTTAAAAGTACGTTTTGGTCCCTGAACTTTTTCCATATTTCCCGTTTGGTCCCTGAATTGCAATTCATCGTTACTCGTTACTCGTTACTCGTTCTGTTTGTCTCTCGGCGATAGTAATAATAGAAAAAACGTAGTTCAAAAAAAGCGAAAAAGGGGTGCAACACGAGGACTTTCCAGGAGGTCACCCATCCTAGTACTGCTCTCGCCCAAGCACGTTTAACTTCGGAGTTCTGATGGGATCCGGTGCATTAGTGCTGGTATGATCGCACCCGTCATACCTTGCACGATCATCGCATATATCCGCTGCCTTGCAACTCATTCAACCAAAATAAAAACTATCTTTAAAAGTACGTTTTGGTCCCTGAATTGCAATTCATCGTTACTCGTTACTCGTTCTGTTTGTCTCTCGGCGATAGTAATAATAAAAAAAACGCAGTTCAAAAAAAGCGAAAAAGGGGTGCAACACGAGGACTTCCCAGGAGGTCATCCATCCTAGTACTGCTCTCGCCCAAGCACGTTTAACTTCGGAGTTCTGATGGGATCCGGTGCATTAGTGCTGGTATGATCGCACCCGTCATACCTTGCACGATCATCGCATATATCCGCTGCCTTGCAACTCATTCAACCAAAATAAAAACTATCTTTAAAAGTACGTTTTGGTCCCTGAACTTTTTCCATATTTCCCGTTTGGTCCCTGAATTGCAATTCATCGTTACTCGTTACTCGTTCTGTTTGTCTCTCGGCGATAGTAATAATAGAAAAAATGCCGTTCAAAAAAAGCGAAAAAGGGGTGCAACACGAGGACTTCCCAGGAGGTCACCCATCCTAGTACTGCTCTCGCCCAAGCACGTTTATCTTCGGAGTTCTGATGGGATCCGGTGCATTAGTGCTGGTATGATCGCACCCGTCATACCTTGCACGATCATCGCATATATCTGCTGCCTTGCAACTCATTCAACCAAAATAAAAGCTATCTTTAAAAGTACGTTTTGGTCCCTGAACGTTTTCCATATTTCCCGTTTGGTCCCTGAATTGCAATTCATCGTTACTCGTTACTCGTTACTCGTTACTCGTTCTGTTTGTCTCTCGGCGATAGTAATAATAGAAAAAACGCAGTTCAAAAAAAGCGAAAAAGGGGTGCAACACGAGGACTTCCCAGGAGGTCACCCATCCTAGTACTGCTCTCGCCCAAGCACATTTAACTTCGGAGTTCTGATGGGATCCGGTGCATTAGTGCTGGTATGATCGCACCCGTCATACCTTGCACGATCATCGCATATATCCGCTGCCTTGCAACTCATTCAACCAAAATAAAAACTATCTTTAAAAGTACGTTTTGGTCCCTGAACTTTTTCCATATTTCCCGTTTGGTCCCTGAATTGCAATTCATCGTTACTCGTTACTCGTTCTGTTTGTCTCTCGGCGATAGTAATAATAGAAAAATCGCAGTTCAAAAAAAGCGAAAAAGGGGTGCAACACGAGGACTTCCCAGGAGGTCACCCATCCTAGTACTGCTCTCGCCCAAGCACGTTTATCTTCGGAGTTCTGATGGGATCCGGTGCATTAGTGCTGGTATGATCGCACCCGTCATACCTTGCACGATCATCGCATATATCCGCTGCCTTGCAACTCATTCAACCAAAATAAAAGCTATCTTTAAAAGTACGTTTTGGTCCCTGAACTTTTTCCATATTTCCCGTTTGGTCCCTGAATTGCAATTCATCGTTACTCGTTACTCGTTACTCGTTCTGTTTGTCTCTCGGCGATAGTAATAACAGAAAAAACGCAGTTCAAAAAAAGCGCAAAAGGGGTGCAACACGAGGACTTCCCAGGAGGTCACCCATCCTAGTACTGCTCTCGCCCAAGCACGTTTGACTTCGGAGTTCTGATGGGATCCGGTGCATTAGTGCTGGTATGATCGCACCCGTCATACCTTGCACGATCATCGCATATATCCGCTGCCTTGCAACTCATTCAACCAAAATAAAAACTATCTTTAAAAGTACGTTTTGGTCCCTGAATTGCAATTCATCGTTACTCGTTACTCGTTCTGTTTGTCTCTCGGCGATAGTAATAATAGAAAAAACGCAGTTCAAAAAAAGCGAAAAAGGGGTGCAACACGAGGACTTCCCAGGAGGTCACCCATCCTAGTACTGCTCTCGCCCAAGCACGTTTAACTTCGGAGTTCTGATGGGATCCGGTGCATTAGTGCTGGTATGATCGCACCCGTCATACCTTGCACGATCATCGCATATATCCGCTGCCTTGCAACTCATTCAACCAAAATAAAAACTATCTTTAAAAGTACGTTTTGGTCCCTGAATTGCAATTCATCGTTACTCGTTACTCGTTCTGTTTGTCTCTCGGCGATAGTAATAATAGAAAAAACGCAGTTCAAAAAAAGCGAAAAAGGGGTGCAACACGAGGACTTCCCAGGAGGTCACCCATCCTAGTACTGCTCTCGCCCAAGCACGTTTATCTTCGGAGTTCTGATGGGATCCGGTGCATTAGTGCTGGTATGATCGCACCCGTCATACCTTGCACGATCATCGCATATATCCGCTGCCTTGCAACTCATTCAACCAAAATAAAAGCTATCTTTAAAAGTACGTTTTGGTCCCTGAACTTTTTCCATATTTCCCGTTTGGTCCCTGAATTGCAATTCATCGTTACTCGTTACTCGTTACTCGTTCTGTTTGTCTCTCGGCGATAGTAATAATAGAAAAAACGCAGTTCAAAAAAAGCGCAAAAGGGGTGCAACACGAGGACTTCCCAGGAGGTCACCCATCCTAGTACTGCTCTCGCCCAAGCACGTTTGACTTCGGAGTTCTGATGGGATCCGGTGCATTAGTGCTGGTATGATCGCACCCGTCATACCTTGCACGATCATCGCATATATCCGCTGCCTTGCAACTCATTCAACCAAAATAAAAACTATCTTTAAAAGTACGTTTTGGTCCCTGAACTTTTTCCATATTTCCCGTTTGGTCCCTGAATTGCAATTCATCGTTACTCGTTACTCGTTCTGTTTGTCTCTCGGGGATAGTAATAATAGAAAAAACGCAGTTCAAAAAAAGCGAAAAAGGGGTGCAACACGAGGACTTCCCAGGAGGTCACCCATCCTAGTACTGCTCTCGCCCAAGCACGTTTAACTTCGGAGTTCTGATGGGATCCGGTGCATTAGTGCTGGTATGATCGCACCAGTCATACCTTGCACGATCATCGCATATATCCGCTGCCTTGCAACTCATTCAACCAAAATAAAAACTATCTTTAAAAGTACGTTTTGGTCCCTGAATTGCAATTCATCGTTACTCGTTACTCGTTCTGTTTGTCTCTCGGCGATAGTAATAATAGAAAAAACGCAGTTCAAAAAAAGCGAAAAAGGGGTGCAACACGAGGACTTCCCAGGAGGTCACCCATCCTAGTACTGCTCTCGCCCAAGCACGTTTAACTTCGGAGTTCTGATGGGATCCGGTGCATTAGTGCTGGTATGATCGCACCCGTCATACCTTGCACGATCATCGCATATATCCGCTGCCTTGCAACTCATTCAACCAAAATAAAAACTATCTTTAAAAGTACGTTTTGGTCCCTGAACTTTTTCCATATTTCCCGTTTGGTCCCTGAATTGCAATTCATCGTTACTCGTTACTCGTTCTGTTTGTCTCTCGGCGATAGTAATAATAGAAAAAACGCCGTTCAAAAAAAGCGAAAAAGGGGTGCAACACGAGGACTTCCCAGGAGGTCACCCATCCTAGTACTGCTCTCGCCCAAGCACGTTTATCTTCGGAGTTCTGATGGGATCCGGTGCATTAGTGCTGGTATGATCGCACCCGTCATACCTTGCACGATCATCGCATATATCCGCTGCCTTGCAACTCATTCAACCAAAATAAAAGCTATCTTTAAAAGTACGTTTTGGTCCCTGAACTTTTTCCATATTTCCCGTTTGGTCCCTGAATTGCAATTCATCGTTACTCGTTACTCGTTACTCGTTCTGTTTGTCTCTCGGCGATAGTAATAATAGAAAAAACGTAGTTCAAAAAAAGCGAAAAAGGGGTGCAACACGAGGACTTTCCAGGAGGTCACCCATCCTAGTACTGCTCTCGCCCAAGCACGTTTAACTTCGGAGTTCTGATGGGATCCGGTGCATTAGTGCTGGTATGATCGCACCCGTCATACCTTGCACGATCATCGCATATATCCGCTGCCTTGCAACTCATTCAACCAAAATAAAAACTATCTTTAAAAGTACGTTTTGGTCCCTGAATTGCAATTCATCGTTACTCGTTACTCGTTCTGTTTGTCTCTCGGCGATAGTAATAATAGAAAAAACGCAGTTCAAAAAAAGCGAAAAAGGGGTGCAACACGAGGACTTCCCAGGAGGTCACCCATCCTAGTACTGCTCTCGCCCAAGCACGTTTAACTTCGGAGTTCTGATGGGATCCGGTGCATTAGTGCTGGTATGATCGCACCCGTCATACCTTGCACGATCATCGCATATATTCGCTGCCTTGCAACTCATTCAACCAAAATAAAAACTATCTTTAAAAGTACGTTTTGGTCCCTGAATTGCAATTCATCGTTACTCGTTACTCGTTCTGTTTGTCTCTCGGCGATAGTAATAATAGAAAAAACGCAGTTCAAAAAAAGCGAAAAAGGGGTGCAACACGAGGACTTCCCAGGAGGTCATCCATCCTAGTACTGCTCTCGCCCAAGCACGTTTAACTTCGGAGTTCTGATGGGATCCGGTGCATTAGTGCTGGTATGATCGCACCCGTCATACCTTGCACGATCATCGCATATATCCGCTGCCTTGCAACTCATTCAACCAAAATAAAAACTATCTTTAAAAGTACGTTTTGGTCCCTGAACTTTTTCCATATTTCCCGTTTGGTCCCTGAATTGCAATTCATCGTTACTCGTTACTCGTTCTGTTTGTCTCTCGGCGATAGTAATAATAGAAAAAATGCCGTTCAAAAAAAGCGAAAAAGGGGTGCAACACGAGGACTTCCCAGGAGGTCACCCATCCTAGTACTACTCTCGCCCAAGCACGTTTATCTTCGGAGTTCTGATGGGATCCGGTGCATTAGTGCTGGTATGATCGCACCCGTCATACCTTGCACGATCATCGCATATATCTGCTGCCTTGCAACTCATTCAACCAAAATAAAAGCTATCTTTAAAAGTACGTTTTGGTCCCTGAACGTTTTCCATATTTCCCGTTTGGTCCCTGAATTGCAATTCATCGTTACTCGTTACTCGTTACTCGTTCTGTTTGTCTCTCGGCGATAGTAATAATAGAAAAAACGCAGTTCAAAAAAAGCGAAAAAGGGGTGCAACACGAGGACTTCCCAGGAGGTCACCCATCCTAGTACTGCTCTCGCCCAAGCACGTTTAACTTCGGAGTTCTGATGGGATCCGGTGCATTAGTGCTGGTATGATCGCACCCGTCATACCTTGCACGATCATCGCATATATCCGCTGCCTTGCAACTCATTCAACCAAAATAAAAACTATCTTTAAAAGTACGTTTTGGTCCCTGAACTTTTTCCATATTTCCCGTTTGGTCCCTGAATTGCAATTCATCGTTACTCGTTACTCGTTCTGTTTGTCTCTCGGCGATAGTAATAATAGAAAAATCGCAGTTCAAAAAAAGCGAAAAAGGGGTGCAACACGAGGACTTCCCAGGAGGTCACCCATCCTAGTACTGCTCTCGCCCAAGCACGTTTATCTTCGGAGTTCTGATGGGATCCGGTGCATTAGTGCTGGTATGATCGCACCCGTCATACCTTGCACGATCATCGCATATATCCGCTGCCTTGCAACTCATTCAACCAAAATAAAAGCTATCTTTAAAAGTACGTTTTGGTCCCTGAACTTTTTCCATATTTCCCGTTTGGTCCCTGAATTGCAATTCATCGTTACTCGTTACTCGTTACTCGTTCTGTTTGTCTCTCGGCGATAGTAATAACAGAAAAAACGCAGTTCAAAAAAAGCGCAAAAGGGGTGCAACACGAGGACTTCCCAGGAGGTCACCCATCCTAGTACTGCTCTCGCCCAAGCACGTTTGACTTCGGAGTTCTGATGGGATCCGGTGCATTAGTGCTGGTATGATCGCACCGGTCATACCTTGCACGATCATCGCATATATCCGCTGCCTTGCAACTCATTCAACCAAAATAAAAACTATCTTTAAAAGTACGTTTTGGTCCCTGAATTGCAATTCATCGTTACTCGTTACTCGTTCTGTTTGTCTCTCGGCGATAGTAATAATAGAAAAAACGCAGTTCAAAAAAAGCGAAAAAGGGGTGCAACACGAGGACTTCCCAGGAGGTCACCCATCCTAGTACTGCTCTCGCCCAAGCACGTTTAACTTCGGAGTTCTGATGGGATCCGGTGCATTAGTGCTGGTATGATCGCACCCGTCATACCTTGCACGATCATCGCATATATCCGCTGCCTTGCAACTCATTCAACCAAAATAAAAGCTATCTTTAAAAGTACGTTTTGGTCCCTGAACTTTTTCCATATTTCCCGTTTGGTCCCTGAATTGCAATTCATCGTTACTCGTTACTCGTTACTCGTTACTCGTTCTGTTTGTCTCTCGGCGATAGTAATAATAGAAAAAACGCAGTTCAAAAAAAGCGAAAAAGGGGTGCAACACGAGGACTTTCCAGGAGGTCACCCATCCTAGTACTGCTCTCGCCCAAGCACGTTTAACTTCGGAGTTCTGATGGGATCCGGTGCATTAGTGCTGGTATGATCGCACCCGTCATACCTTGCACGATCATCGCATATATCCGCTGCCTTGCAACTCATTCAACCAAAATAAAAACTATCTTTAAAAGTACGTTTTGGTCCCTGAATTGCAATTCATCGTTACTCGTTACTCGTTCTGTTTGTCTCTCGGCGATAGTAATAATAGAAAAAACGCAGTTCAAAAAAAGCGAAAAAGGGGTGCAACACGAGGACTTCCCAGGAGGTCACCCATCCTAGTACTGCTCTCGCCCAAGCACGTTTAACTTCGGAGTTCTGATGGGATCCGGTGCATTAGTGCTGGTATGATCGCACCCGTCATACCTTGCACGATCATCGCATATATTCGCTGCCTTGCAACTCATTCAACCAAAATAAAAACTATCTTTAAAAGTACGTTTTGGTCCCTGAATTGCAATTCATCGTTACTCGTTACTCGTTCTGTTTGTCTCTCGGCGATAGTAATAATAGAAAAAACGCAGTTCAAAAAAAGCGAAAAAGGGGTGCAACACGAGGACTTCCCAGGAGGTCACCCATCCTAGTACTGCTCTCGCCCAAGCACGTTTAACTTCGGAGTTCTGATGGGATCCGGTGCATTAGTGCTGGTATGATCGCACCCGTCATACCTTGCACGATCATCGCATATATCCGCTGCCTTGCAACTCATTCAACCAAAATAAAAACTATCTTTAAAAGTACGTTTTGGTCCCTGAACTTTTTCCATATTTCCCGTTTGGTCCCTGAATTGCAATTCATCGTTACTCGTTACTCGTTCTGTTTGTCTCTCGGCGATATTAATAATAGAAAAAACGCCGTTCAAAAAAAGCGAAAAAGGGGTGCAACACGAGGACTTCCCAGGAGGTCACCCATCCTAGTACTGCTCTCGCCCAAGCACGTTTAACTTCGGAGTTCTGATGGGATCCGGTGCATTAGTGCTGGTATGATCGCACCCGTCATACCTTGCACGATCATCGCATATATCCGCTGCCTTGCAACTCATTCAACCAAAATAAAAACTATCTTTAAAAGTACGTTTTGGTCCCTGAATTGCAATTCATCGTTACTCGTTCTGTTTGTCTCTCGGCGATAGTAATAATAGAAAAAACGCAGTTCAAAAAAAGCGAAAAAGGGGTGCAACACGAGGACTTCCCAGGAGGTCACCCATCCTAGTACTGCTCTCGCCTAAGCACGTTTAACTTCGGAGTTCTGATGGGATCCGGTGCATTAGTGCTGGTATGATCGCACCCGTCATACCTTGCACGATCATCGCATATATCCGCTGCCTTGCAACTCATTCAACCAAAATAAAAACTATCTTTAAAAGTACGTTTTGGTCCCTGAATTGCAATTCATCGTTACTCGTTCTGTTTGTCTCTCGGCGATAGTAATAATAGAAAAAACGCAGTTCAAAAAAAGCGAAAAAGGGGTGCAACACGAGGACTTCCCAGGAGGTCACCCATCCTAGTACTGCTCTCCCCAAGCACGTTTAACTTCAGAGTTCTGATGGGATCCGGTGCATTAGTGCTGGTATGATCGCACCCGTCATACCTTGCACGATCATCGCATATATCCGCTGCCTTGCAACTCATTCAACCAAAATAAAAACTATCTTTAAAAGTATGTTTTGGTCCCTGAACTTTTTCCATATTTCCCGTTTGGTCCCTGAATTGCAATTCATCGTTACTCGTTACTCGTTACTCGTTCTGTTTGTCTCTCGGCGATAGTAATAATAGAAAAAACGCAGTTCAAAAAAGCGAAAAAGGGGTGCAACACGAGGACTTCCCAGGAGGTCACCCATCCTAGTACTGCTCTCGCCCAAGCACGTTTAACTTCAGAGTTCTGATGGGATCTGGTGCATTAGTGCTGGTATGATCGCACCCGTCATACCTTGCACGATCATCGCATATATCCGCTGCCTTGCAACTCATTCAACCAAAATAAAAACTATCTTTAAAAGTACGTTTTGGTCCCTGAACTTTTTCCATATTTCCCGTTTGGTCCCTGAATTGCAATTCATCGTTACTCGTTACTCGTTACTCGTTCTGTTTGTCTCTCGGCGATAGTAATAATAGAAAAAACGCAGTTCAAAAAAAGCGAAAAAGGGGTGCAACACGAGGACTTCCCAGGAGGTCACCCATCCTAGTACTGCTCTCGCCCAAGCACGTTTAACTTCGGAGTTCTGATGGGATCCGGTGCATTAGTGCTGGTATGATCGCACCCGTCATACCTTGCACGATCATCGCATATATCCGCTGCCTTGCAACTCATTCAACCAAAATAAAAACTATCTTTAAAAGTACGTTTTGGTCCCTGAACTTTTTCCATATTTCCCGTTTGGTCCCTGAATTGCAATTCATCGTTACTCGTTACTCGTTCTGTTTGTCTCTCGGCGATAGTAATAATAGAAAAAACGCCGTTCAAAAAAAGCGAAAAAGGGGTGCAACACGAGGACTTCCCAGGAGGTCACCCATCCTAGTACTGCTCTCGCCCAAGCACGTTTATCTTCGGAGTTCTGATGGGATCCGGTGCATTAGTGCTGGTATGATCGCACCCGTCATACCTTGCACGATCATCGCATATATCTGCTGCCTTGCAACTCATTCAACCAAAATAAAAGCTATCTTTAAAAGTACGTTTTGGTCCCTGAACGTTTTCCATATTTCCCGTTTGGTCCCTGAATTGCAATTCATCGTTACTCGTTACTCGTTACTCGTTACTCGTTCTGTTTGTCTCTCGGCGATAGTAATAATAGAAAAAACGCAGTTCAAAAAAAGCGAAAAAGGGGTGCAACACGAGGACTTCCCAGGAGGTCACCCATCCTAGTACTGCTCTCGCCCAAGCACGTTTAACTTCGGAGTTCTGATGGGATCCGGTGCATTAGTGCTGGTATGATCGCACCCGTCATACCTTGCACGATCATCGCATATATCCGCTGCCTTGCAACTCATTCAACCAAAATAAAAACTATCTTTAAAAGTACGTTTTGGTCCCTGAACTTTTTCCATATTTCCCGTTTGGTCCCTGAATTGCAATTCATCGTTACTCGTTACTCGTTCTGTTTGTCTCTCGGCGATAGTAATAATAGAAAAATCGCAGTTCAAAAAAAGCGAAAAAGGGGTGCAACACGAGGACTTCCCAGGAGGTCACCCATCCTAGTACTGCTCTCGCCCAAGCACGTTTATCTTCGGAGTTCTGATGGGATCCGGTGCATTAGTGCTGGTATGATCGCACCCGTCATACCTTGCACGATCATCGCATATATCCGCTGCCTTGCAACTCATTCAACCAAAATAAAAGCTATCTTTAAAAGTACGTTTTGGTCCCTGAACTTTTTCCATATTTCCCGTTTGGTCCCTGAATTGCAATTCATCGTTACTCGTTACTCGTTACTCGTTCTGTTTGTCTCTCGGCGATAGTAATAACAGAAAAAACGCAGTTCAAAAAAAGCGCAAAAGGGGTGCAACACGAGGACTTCCCAGGAGGTCACCCATCCTAGTACTGCTCTCGCCCAAGCACGTTTGACTTCGGAGTTCTGATGGGATCCGGTGCATTAGTGCTGGTATGATCGCACCCGTCATACCTTGCACGATCATCGCATATATCCGCTGCCTTGCAACTCATTCAACCAAAATAAAAACTATCTTTAAAAGTACGTTTTGGTCCCTGAACTTTTTCCATATTTCCCGTTTGGTCCCTGAATTGCAATTCATCGTTACTCGTTACTCGTTCTGTTTGTCTCTCGGGGATAGTAATAATAGAAAAAACGCAGTTCAAAAAAAGCGAAAAAGGGGTGCAACACGAGGACTTCCCAGGAGGTCACCCATCCTAGTACTGCTCTCGCCCAAGCACGTTTAACTTCGGAGTTCTGATGGGATCCGGTGCATTAGTGCTGGTATGATCGCACCCGTCATACCTTGCACGATCATCGCATATATCCGCTGCCTTGCAACTCATTCAACCAAAATAAAAACTATCTTTAAAAGTACGTTTTGGTCCCTGAATTGCAATTCATCGTTACTCGTTCTGTTTGTCTCTCGGCGATAGTAATAATAGAAAAAACGCAGTTCAAAAAAAGCGAAAAAGGGGTGCAACACGAGGACTTCCCAGGAGGTCACCCATCCTAGTACTGCTCTCCCCAAGCACGTTTAACTTCGGAGTTCTGATGGGATCCGGTGCATTAGTGCTGGTATGATCGCACCCGTCATACCTTGCACGATCATCGCATATATCCGCTGCCTTGCAACTCATTCAACCAAAATAAAAACTATCTTTAAAAGTATGTTTTGGTCCCTGAACTTTTTCCATATTTCCCGTTTGGTCCCTGAATTGCAATTCATCGTTACTCGTTACTCGTTACTCGTTCTGTTTGTCTCTCGGCGATAGTAATAATAGAAAAAACGCAGTTCAAAAAAAGCGAAAAAGGGGTGCAACACGAGGACTTCCCAGGAGGTCACCCATCCTAGTACTGCTCTCGCCCAAGCACGTTTAACTTCAGAGTTCTGATGGGATCCGGTGCATTAGTGCTGGTATGATCGCACCCGTCATACCTTGCACGATCATCGCATATATCCGCTGCCTTGCAACTCATTCAACCAAAATAAAAACTATCTTTAAAAGTACGTTTTGGTCCCTGAACTTTTTCCATATTTCCCGTTTGGTCCCTGAATTGCAATTCATCGTTACTCGTTACTCGTTACTCGTTCTGTTTGTCTCTCGGCGATAGTAATAATAGAAAAAACGCAGTTCAAAAAAAGCGAAAAAGTGGTGCAACACGAGGACTTCCCAGGAGGTCACCCATCCTAGTACTGCTCTCGCCCAAGCACGTTTAACTTCGGAGTTCTGATGGGATCCGGTGCATTAGTGCTGGTATGATCGCACCCGTCATACCTTGCACGATCATCGCATATATCCGCTGCCTTGCAACTCATTCAACCAAAATAAAAACTATCTTTAAAAGTACGTTTTGGTCCCTGAATTGCAATTCATCGTTACTCGTTCTGTTTGTCTCTCGGCGATAGTAATAATAGAAAAAACGCAGTTCAAAAAAAGCGAAAAAGGGGTGCAACACGAGGACTTCCCAGGAGGTCACCCATCCTAGTACTGCTCTCCCCAAGCACGTTTAACTTCGGAGTTCTGATGGGATCCGGTGCATTAGTGCTGGTATGATCGCACCCGTCATACCTTGCACGATCATCGCATATATCCGCTGCCTTGCAACTCATTCAACCAAAATAAAAGCTATCTTTAAAAGTACGTTTTGGTCCCTGAACTTTTTCCATATTTCCCGTTTGGTCCCTGAATTGCAATTCATCGTTACTCGTTACTCGTTACTCGTTCTGTTTGTCTCTCGGCGATAGTAATAACAGAAAAAACGCAGTTCAAAAAAAGCGCAAAAGGGGTGCAACACGAGGACTTCCCAGGAGGTCACCCATCCTAGTACTGCTCTCGCCCAAGCACGTTTGACTTCGGAGTTCTGATGGGATCCGGTGCATTAGTGCTGGTATGATCGCACCCGTCATACCTTGCACGATCATCGCATATATCCGCTGCCTTGCAACTCATTCAACCAAAATAAAAACTATCTTTAAAAGTACGTTTTGGTCCCTGAACTTTTTCCATATTTCCCGTTTGGTCCCTGAATTGCAATTCATCGTTACTCGTTACTCGTTCTGTTTGTCTCTCGGGGATAGTAATAATAGAAAAAACGCAGTTCAAAAAAAGCGAAAAAGGGGTGCAACACGAGGACTTCCCAGGAGGTCACCCATCCTAGTACTGCTCTCGCCCAAGCACGTTTAACTTCGGAGTTCTGATGGGATCCGGTGCATTAGTGCTGGTATGATCGCACCCGTCATACCTTGCACGATCATCGCATATATCCGCTGCCTTGCAACTCATTCAACCAAAATAAAAACTATCTTTAAAAGTACGTTTTGGTCCCTGAATTGCAATTCATCGTTACTCGTTCTGTTTGTCTCTCGGCGATAGTAATAATAGAAAAAACGCAGTTCAAAAAAAGCGAAAAAGGGGTGCAACACGAGGACTTCCCAGGAGGTCACCCATCCTAGTACTGCTCTCCCCAAGCACGTTTAACTTCGGAGTTCTGATGGGATCCGGTGCATTAGTGCTGGTATGATCGCACCCGTCATACCTTGCACGATCATCGCATATATCCGCTGCCTTGCAACTCATTCAACCAAAATAAAAACTATCTTTAAAAGTATGTTTTGGTCCCTGAACTTTTTCTATATTTCCCGTTTGGTCCCTGAATTGCAATTCATCGTTACTCGTTACTCGTTACTCGTTCTGTTTGTCTCTCGGCGATAGTAATAATAGAAAAAACGCAGTTCAAAAAAAGCGAAAAAGGGGTGCAACACGAGGACTTCCCAGGAGGTCACCCATCCTAGTACTGCTCTCGCCCAAGCACGTTTAACTTCAGAGTTCTGATGGGATCCGGTGCATTAGTGCTGGTATGATCGCACCCGTCATACCTTGCACGATCATCGCATATATCCGCTGCCTTGCAACTCATTCAACCAAAATAAAAACTATCTTTAAAAGTACGTTTTGGTCCCTGAACTTTTTCCATATTTCCCGTTTGGTCCCTGAATTGCAATTCATCGTTACTCGTTACTCGTTACTCGTTCTGTTTGTCTCTCGGCGATAGTAATAATAGAAAAAACGCAGTTCAAAAAAAGCGAAAAAGGGGTGCAACACGAGGACTTCCCAGGAGGTCACCCATCCTAGTACTGCTCTCGCCCAAGCACGTTTAACTTCGGAGTTCTGATGGGATCCGGTGCATTAGTGCTGGTATGATCGCACCCGTCATACCTTGCACGATCATCGCATATATCCGCTGCCTTGCAACTCATTCAACCAAAATAAAAACTATCTTTAAAAGTACGTTTTGGTCCCTGAATTGCAATTCATCGTTACTCGTTCTGTTTGTCTCTCGGCGATAGTAATAATAGAAAAAACGCAGTTCAAAAAAAGCGAAAAAGGGGTGCAACACGAGGACTTCCCAGGAGGTCACCCATCCTAGTACTGCTCTCCCCAAGCACGTTTAACTTCGGAGTTCTGATGGGATCCGGTGCATTAGTGCTGGTATGATCGCACCCGTCATACCTTGCACGATCATCGCATATATCCGCTGCCTTGCAACTCATTCAACCAAAATAAAAACTATCTTTAAAAGTATGTTTTGGTCCCTGAACTTTTTCTATATTTCCCGTTTGGTCCCTGAATTGCAATTCATCGTTACTCGTTACTCGTTACTCGTTCTGTTTGTCTCTCGGCGATAGTAATAATAGAAAAAACGCAGTTCAAAAAAAGCGAAAAAGGGGTGCAACACGAGGACTTCCCAGGAGGTCACCCATCCTAGTACTGCTCTCGCCCAAGCACGTTTAACTTCAGAGTTCTGATGGGATCCGGTGCATTAGTGCTGGTATGATCGCACCCGTCATACCTTGCACGATCATCGCATATATCCGCTGCCTTGCAACTCATTCAACCAAAATAAAAACTATCTTTAAAAGTACGTTTTGGTCCCTGAACTTTTTCCATATTTCCCGTTTGGTCCCTGAATTGCAATTCATCGTTACTCGTTACTCGTTACTCGTTCTGTTTGTCTCTCGGCGATAGTAATAATAGAAAAAACGCAGTTCAAAAAAAGCGAAAAAGGGGTGCAACACGAGGACTTCCCAGGAGGTCACCCATCCTAGTACTGCTCTCGCCCAAGCACGTTTAACTTCGGAGTTCTGATGGGATCCGGTGCATTAGTGCTGGTATGATCGCACCCGTCATACCTTGCACGATCATCGCATATATCCGCTGCCTTGCAACTCATTCAACCAAAATAAAAACTATCTTTAAAAGTACGTTTTGGTCCCTGAATTGCAATTCATCGTTACTCGTTCTGTTTGTCTCTCGGCGATAGTAATAATAGAAAAAACGCAGTTCAAAAAAAGCGAAAAAGGGGTGCAACACGAGGACTTCCCAGGAGGTCACCCATCCTAGTACTGCTCTCCCCAAGCACGTTTAACTTCGGAGTTCTGATGGGATCCGGTGCATTAGTGCTGGTATGATCGCACCCGTCATACCTTGCACGATCATCGCATATATCCGCTGCCTTGCAACTCATTCAACCAAAATAAAAACTATCTTTAAAAGTATGTTTTGGTCCCTGAACTTTTTCCATATTTCCCGTTTGGTCCCTGAATTGCAATTCATCGTTACTCGTTACTCGTTACTCGTTCTGTTTGTCTCTCGGCGATAGTAATAATAGAAAAAACGCAGTTCAAAAAAAGCGAAAAAGGGGTGCAACACGAGGACTTCCCAGGAGGTCACCCATCCTAGTACTGCTCTCGCCCAAGCACGTTTAACTTCAGAGTTCTGATGGGATCCGGTGCATTAGTGCTGGTATGATCGCACCCGTCATACCTTGCACGATCATCGCATATATCCGCTGCCTTGCAACTCATTCAACCAAAATAAAAACTATCTTTAAAAGTACGTTTTGGTCCCTGAACTTTTTCCATATTTCCCGTTTGGTCCCTGAATTGCAATTCATCGTTACTCGTTACTCGTTACTCGTTCTGTTTGTCTCTCGGCGATAGTAATAATAGAAAAAACGCAGTTCAAAAAAAGCGAAAAAGGGGTGCAACACGAGGACTTCCCAGGAGGTCACCCATCCTAGTACTGCTCTCGCCCAAGCACGTTTAACTTCGGAGTTCTGATGGGATCCGGTGCATTAGTGCTGGTATGATCGCACCCGTCATACCTTGCACGATCATCGCATATATCCGCTGCCTTGCAACTCATTCAACCAAAATAAAAACTATCTTTAAAAGTACGTTTTGGTCCCTGAATTGCAATTCATCGTTACTCGTTCTGTTTGTCTCTCGGCGATAGTAATAATAGAAAAAACGCAGTTCAAAAAAAGCGAAAAAGGGGTGCAACACGAGGACTTCCCAGGAGGTCACCCATCCTAGTACTGCTCTCCCCAAGCACGTTTAACTTCGGAGTTCTGATGGGATCCGGTGCATTAGTGCTGGTATGATCGCACCCGTCATACCTTGCACGATCATCGCATATATCCGCTGCCTTGCAACTCATTCAACCAAAATAAAAACTATCTTTAAAAGTATGTTTTGGTCCCTGAACTTTTTCCATATTTCCCGTTTGGTCCCTGAATTGCAATTCATCGTTACTCATTACTCGTTACTCGTTCTGTTTGTCTCTCGGCGATAGTAATAATAGAAAAAACGCAGTTCAAAAAAAGCGAAAAAGGGGTGCAACACGAGGACTTCCCAGGAGGTCACCCATCCTAGTACTGCTCTCGCCCAAGCACGTTTAACTTCAGAGTTCTGATGGGATCCGGTGCATTAGTGCTGGTATGATCGCACCCGTCATACCTTGCACGATCATCGCATATATCCGCTGCCTTGCAACTCATTCAACCAAAATAAAAACTATCTTTAAAAGTACGTTTTGGTCCCTGAACTTTTTCCATATTTCCCGTTTGGTCCCTGAATTGCAATTCATCGTTACTCGTTACTCGTTACTCGTTCTGTTTGTCTCTCGGCGATAGTAATAATAGAAAAAACGCAGTTCAAAAAAAGCGAAAAAGGGGTGCAACACGAGGACTTCCCAGGAGGTCACCCATCCTAGTACTGCTCTCGCCCAAGCACGTTTAACTTCGGAGTTCTGATGGGATCCGGTGCATTAGTGCTGGTATGATCGCACCCGTCATACCTTGCACGATCATCGCATATATCCGCTGCCTTGCAACTCATTCAACCAAAATAAAAACTATCTTTAAAAGTACGTTTTGGTCCCTGAACTTTTTCCATATTTCCCGTTTGGTCCCTGAATTGCAATTCATCGTTACTCGTTACTCGTTACTCGTTCTGTTTGTCTCTCGGCGATAGTAATAATAGAAAAAACACAGTTCAAAAAAAGCGAAAAAGGGGTGCAACACGAGGACTTCCCAGGAGGTCACCCATCCTAGTACTGCTCTCGCCCAAGCACGTTTAACTTCGGAGTTCTGATGGGATCCGGTGCATTAGTGCTGGTATGATCGCACCCGTCATACCTTGCACGATCATCGCATATATCCGCTGCCTTGCAACTCATTCAACCAAAATAAAAACTATCTTTAAAAGTACGTTTTGGTCCCAGAACTTTTTCCATATTTCCCGTTTGGTCCCTGAATTGCAATTCATCGTTACTCGTTACTCGTTACTCGTTCTGTTTGTCTCTCGGCGATAGTAATAATAGAAAAAACGCAGTTCAAAAAAAGCGAAAAAGGGGTGCAACACGAGGACTTCCCAGGAGGTCACCCATCCTAGTACTGCTCTCGCCCAAGCACGTTTATCTTCGGAGTTCTGATGGGATCCGGTGCATTAGTGCTGGTATGATCGCACCCGTCATACCTTGCACGATCATCGCATATATCCGCTGCCTTGCAACTCATTCAACCAAAATAAAAGCTATCTATAAAAGTACGTTTTGGTCCCTGAACTTTTTCCATATTTCCCGTTTGGTCCCTGAATTGCAATTCATCGTTACTCGTTACTCGTTACTCGTTCTGTTTGTCTCTCGGCGATAGTAATAATAGAAAAAACGCAGTTAAAAAAAAGCGCAAAAGGGGTGCAACACGAGGACTTCCCAGGAGGTCACCCATCCTAGTACTGCTCTCGCCCAAGCACGTTTGACTTCGGAGTTCTGATGGGATCCGGTGCATTAGTGCTGGTATGATCGCACCCGTCATACCTTGCACGATCATCGCATATATCCGCTGCCTTGCAACTCATTCAACCAAAATAAAAACTATCTTTAAAAGTACGTTTTGGTCCCTGAACTTTTTCCATATTTCCTGTTTGGTCCCTGAATTGCAATTCATCGTTACTCGTTACTCGTTCTGTTTGTCTCTCGGGGATAGTAATAATAGAAAAAACGCAGTTCAAAAAAAGCGAAAAAGGGGTGCAACACGAGGACTTCCCAGGAGGTCACCCATCCTAGTACTGCTCTCGCCCATGCACGTTTAACTTCGGAGTTCTGATGGGATCCGGTGCATTAGTGCTGGTATGATCGCACCCGTCATACCTTGCACGATCATCGCATATATCCGCTGCCTTGCAACTCATTCAACCAAAATAAAAACTATCTTTAAAAGTACGTTTTGGTCCCTGAATTGCAATTCATCGTTACTCGTTACTCGTTCTGTTTGTCTCTCGGCGATAGTAATAATAGAAAAAACGCAGTTCAAAAAAAGCGAAAAAGGGGTGCAACACGAGGACTTCCCAGGAGGTCACCCATCCTAGTACTGCTCTCGCCCAAGCACGTTTAACTTCGGAGTTCTGATGGGATCCGGTGCATTAGTGCTGGTATGATCGCACCCGTCATACCTTGCACGATCATCGCATATATCCGCTGCCTTGCAACTCATTCAACCAAAATAAAAACTATCTTTAAAAGTACGTTTTGGTCCCTGAATTGCAATTCATCGTTACTCGTTACTCGTTCTGTTTGTCTCTCGGCGATAGTAATAATAGAAAAAACGCAGTTCAAAAAAAGCGAAAAAGGGGTGCAACACGAGGACTTCCCAGGAGGTCACCCATCCTAGTACTGCTCTCGCCCAAGCACGTTTAACTTCGGAGTTCTGATGGGATCCGGTGCATTAGTGCTGGTATGATCGCACCCGTCATACCTTGCACGATCATCGCATATATCCGCTGCCTTGCAACTCATTCAACCAAAATAAAAACTATCTTTAAAAGTACGTTTTGGTCCCTGAACTTTTTCCATATTTCCCGTTTGGTCCCTGAATTGCAATTCATCGTTACTCGTTACTCGTTACTCGTTCTGTTTGTCTCTCGGCGATAGTAATAACAGAAAAAACGCAGTTCAAAAAAAGCGAAAAAGGGGTGCAACACGAGGACTTCCCAGGAGGTCACCCATCCTAGTACTGCTCTCGCCCAAGCACGTTTATCTTCGGAGTTCTGATGGGATCCGGTGCATTAGTGCTGGTATGATCGCACCCGTCATACCTTGCACGATCATCGCATATATCCGCTGCCTTGCAACTCATTCAACCAAAATAAAAGCTATCTTTAAAAGTACGTTTTGGTCCCTGAACTTTTTCCATATTTCCCGTTTGGTCCCTGAATTGCAATTCATCGTTACTCGTTACTCGTTACTCGTTACTCGTTACTCGTTACTCGTTCTGTTTGTCTCTCGGCGATAGTAATAATAGAAAAAACGCAGTTCAAAAAAAGCGAAAAAGGGGTGCAACACGAGGACTTTCCAGGAGGTCACCCATCCTAGTACTGCTCTCGCCCAAGCACGTTTAACTTCGGAGTTCTGATGGGATCCGGTGCATTAGTGCTGGTATGATCGCACCCGTCATACCTTGCACGATCATCGCATATATCCGCTGCCTTGCAACTCATTCAACCAAAATAAAAACTATCTTTAAAAGTACGTTTTGGTCCCTGAATTGCAATTCATCGTTACTCGTTACTCGTTCTGTTTGTCTCTCGGCGATAGTAATAATAGAAAAAACGCAGTTCAAAAAAAGCGAAAAAGGGGTGCAACACGAGGACTTCCCAGGAGGTCACCCATCCTAGTACTGCTCTCGCCCAAGCACGTTTAACTTCGGAGTTCTGATGGGATCCGGTGCATTAGTGCTGGTATGATCGCACCCGTCATACCTTGCACGATCATCGCATATATCCGCTGCCTTGCAACTCATTCAACCAAAATAAAAACTATCTTTAAAAGTACGTTTTGGTCCCTAATTCGACTCGGACTCTAGTTTGCAACATAAAAGGTGGAGTCTTCTACTTCTAGAAGATTGAGAGTACATCAAAGATCAAAGTCTAAATTGGATTAGGAGTGTTTCTCTACACTTTCAACACTTAATCTTAATCCTAAAAGGAGATTGATTTCGGGCAAAACTCAAGTTTCAAGACCTCTATAAATAGAGCTCAGCTAAAGACTATTCAATTATTTAATTCATTATGTAAATACATTCATATTCTATTCTTAGTTTATTAGTTTAGTTTAGTTTAATTTTTAGTTTTTATTTTTCTTTAGCTTAGCTTATAAAATCATCCAAGCAAAATTTGGATTTCTTCTCCCTTCTCTTTAATTATGCAATTCTTTATTATTTGCTTGTTTGCTTTTACCATGTCTAGCTAAATTAATTGACTTGGAATATTGTGAGTAGTATTAATGCTAGATTTAAATTATGAAAACAAATATTCTATCTTTCTTTTTTAATGCAATTCTTTCTTATTGAGAGTAATGCTTGTGATTGAGTAGTTAACAATCACGTGAACTTAGAATAAATTGTGAGGAGGGGACTTAAGCAATTTAATTAGAAAAGGGTAACCAAGGCATAATTACAAAGCATTGTCCGACCACCATGTTTGCGTTATGTGATCTATGTGGATAACTAATCGATAATTCGTTGACTATAAATTGCCGTTTATCTTCTATCATTCTGTAAGCCGTGACAGTAAGGGTGATTCGAGGTAACAGGTTATGATCAATAGGCTAGCAACATTATAGGAATATTGAGCTAGTATCTTCAATCTATCCTCCATTGCATGTAACAATTAAAATTGATTAATATAAGTTAGATTTATAAGGTATCGATAATCCATACAAAAGCAATATTCTAGGTTGTTTGTTATCATTGTTGATTTCTTTTATTTAATATTTTCTGTTTTCATTAGTTTAAATTAAAATACAATTTGATTGCTCAAATAATAGTTTAGCTAACTATTTTGGTACGAGATTCATTCCTCGTGGGTTCGACACTCTACTTACTCTTTATTACTTAATCACGATATTGTATACTTGTAATTTTGTGCATCAGAGCCACCAGAGCTAGAGGGGGGATTGCCTCAGCAGGCCCGCCATCAACAACACCAGTATTAGCAATTTCAACACCAACATCAGCCTCATTGGCTATAACGACTATCCCATCGCCCCCAACAAGATTTCCCTAGTAGGAACTAAAGCGACTTCGGCTTCGCCCATTGGAACATCCGCACCTACTTCAATCCCGCCCATTGGAACATCCAAATCTGCTTTGAAACCGGAAAGCAAGTCATCAGAAGAGGAAGACATCCTACAAAAAGAGAAATAAAAATATTAGGGAATATACATTCAGGAATATCTTCTCCAACAAATTGATATTATAAATCGGCAAGTCCCTTCAGAGGATCTTCCAAAGGCATCCAACGACGCCTAACATGACCATTCACCAAAACAGGAAAAAGAGGCTCTTGAAAAATAATGTGCAAGGAGAGGTCAAAGCCCAAAATAGACTCGGATAGAGTTAAAGGAGAAGGATAAACATCAACAAATTTAAAAGAAAAACAAAAAGCAAATTGCGAAAAGCAAAATCATGAGAGACAACGAAATACCTAGCTCGCCAATCATTATCCAATCAGGGCAAATGAATGATGGATCTACCTCTCCTAACGAGGGCAAAGACGAAGCATTCGTCACATTTTCTCAACTCGACAAAATGATGAAATACATTTAAAGAAGGAAGTTGCCCCCGAAGCCTACATATTTCTATATAGGCAAGTATAATCTGAATCATCCCAGGGTAAAGTTCTCCTACAACTATTTTTGCTTCACTACACAATTCCATGATAAAAGGATCTAAAGGAAATCGAAGACCTATGACTAATTGCTCTTCGAAATTAACGGCCTCCCTAGACGAATCGGGATACCCGAAGGCCCGCATCCGGGGGTCAGGTTTCTTAGCACCATACCCTAGAGGAAAATTATATTTAAAAGAAAGATCCTGTTTGTCTTTGCTAGAAAGCTTAGACTTAGTAAGAGCCATCGAGACCCATTCGGCTCTCGTCCTTCTAGCAGCCATCTAAAAGGCGGGAATCTTAACAAACAAGAAAAAAGGAAATTCAAAAAGAAAAAGAAGATCAAAACGGGTAAAATTACCCAGAAAACGAAGAACACCAAGAAAACGAAGAACACCAGGAACATAACTACAAAAAAGAATGAAAGCTATCTAGACGATGAAAAAAATAAGACAAGATGCGACTAAAACAGAAAACCTTAAAAGATGATTCACAACAGTTACCTGGAAGACGAAGATTGAAGATTGAAAATGAAAAGATAAAACTGAGAAATGTTCAGAGAAAGAAACAAGAGTAAATGGAAGAGCATGAGAAAAAGACAATCATTTAATTATGTAACCGATGGCATATAAAAAGTCACCAAAAGACACTTATCTTAAATCCAGAAAAGACAATAATAGATGATTGACACATGGCAAAAAGGAGGAAACATAGAAATCTTGACAAGCATGCAAAACAACACGTTGGAATACATAATGACTCACCCCAAATAAAGCTAAAATTTACCAAGGTCTATATACTAAGACTTTAGCTCACTTGCGGGGAGCTAATGATGGATACTGAATCCTATCATAAGTACAATGAGGCCGAGTCACACTAGATTCATCCTCCACGATGATATCATGCTTTCACCCAAAGAGCTGAAATGCAGATAATATCGAGGACTGAATCCAAGAGATTTGTCTTGACTAAAGGAATAGACCGAATCATGCACAAAGATAAAAGTCGAATCCCTTGAAAACTTGGATAAAGCGCGTCGCCCGAGGGATTCTAATATTTACTCCTTTCTTAATTTGTTTCTAGTGCTGTACATCTCTCCCTCTTTCGTTCGTTTCTCTCAATTACTTGGCGCCATCACCGATTTTTCTTCTACTGCCGTCTCTCTTCTCCTTTGACATCTCTCACTTCACCATGGCTTAACTCTAAATCGACCTCAGCAATACCTTTTTATTTTTGAGTTTTATCTTTCTATATTTTATGATTTCAAAAATTTCTTGTGATTGCATGCCGAAATTGGTTTAATCAGACCAAAGGGTAATTCGATGAGACTCTGGATCCTGTTACTAAGGTGGGTTTATCTTGTTAATATTACGATTTTTAGTTTCTTTCATATTACTGATTTTGACCCTTTTGCTTATTTGGGATTCGGTTAGGGGAGAGTAGATTTGAGCTGGTTTGGTCCAGTTCAATCAACCGAATATATCAAATCCAACAGTAACGGAAGCTTGTTCCTTTATCTCATTGAATTGTGATCGATAAGCTCAATTCAATTTAGTTTCTTACAGCGAAAAACTAATGATGAAAAACAAGAGGTTAGAGATGAAAACAAGCACATTCGTTCTAGAAATGCAGACTGATTGCAGGGGAAACACACATCTATAAGAAAATTAAACTACAACAGGATTTAAAGGTAAACCTCATTACTCTACTACTTTATTGTTCGTGTTTATAGTGTATCGGTTCGCAAAAGGAATTTTATTGGCCAATGAGCTAGATGACATTCTATTAATAAGAAAAATAGCTGTTTCAAATGAAAAATGCCAAAAGCGAAACAGAGCACCACAATGACCAAGTAACGAAAGACCAATATCAACAATATTACAAATTTTTCTCTCGGCTGTCCCATTTTGTTCGTGAGTATGTGGACACATAACTCGGTGAATAATACCAGTGTCTTTAAAATATTTATGGAGAGGTCTATATTCACCATCCCATTTAGAATTAAATTTTTTAATCTGACAATTAAATTGTTTCTCAACCATAACTTGAAATTGGCAAAAAATATGAGATACTTCACTTTTGCATTTCATCGGAAAAAGCCAAGTGAACAACAAAAAATCATCAATGAAAATAACAAAATATTTATGGCCATTAGGAGAACTCATTGGAGCTGGTCCCCACACATCAGAATGAATCAATTCTAAAGGACTAGAACTTCTATTATTTGTTAATGGAAGAGACAAACGATGCATTTTTCCAAGAAAACAAGCATGACATTTATTGGAAGAAAGTTTATTTGATGAACAAGGCAACTGAAAACTATTAACTAAACGGCGAACAGTTTGATAATTTGGATGACCCAATCTGGCGTGCCAATCCTCGAGATTTACTAAGAAAGCCGCAACATTCAAATTGTTCTTCTTATGCAAAGTTCCAGAAAGCTTATAGAGGCCCAACTCACTTGTTCCGCGCAACATCGGTGTCTTGGTAATATGATCTTTCACAAGACAATAGTCAGAATGAAACTCAAAGAAACAATTATTATCACGACAAAATTTTTGAACAGATAATAAAGGTTTAGTAATGTGAGGAACATGTAAAATATTATTCAAATTTAATACTTTACTGGAAGTAGGAATAGTGCTGGAACCAATATGTGAGATATTCAATTGTGACCCATCACTAGCAACCAATTTTTTCTTACCTTTATAATCATCAGATATATGAAGTGAAGCCAAATCGGGAATGACATGATGGCTAGCTCCAGTGTCAGGATACCATTGAAAAGCATCATCCGAAGAAGTATTATGATGATCAGTAGAAGAAGAAGGCAAAGTCGTATGATTATCTTGTGGTGTAAAAGAATTATTATTTCTGTAATAATTCCGACGAGGAGTAAAATTCCCATCAAACCTGCGTTTGCAATCAAGAGCAGAATGATTGTAAATACCGCAAATTTGGCACTGCTGAGCAGTAGATTTCTGACAATTATAATGGTACCCATGTTGTCTGCGTCTACCCCTATAAATTCGACCTCTACCACGAGAAAATGAACGTTGATTGGAAGCAGTAGCATAAGAGTTGCTGACGTGAGGTCGTTGAGCAATATTAGCAACCGGAAAGGATGTTTGCTGAGCTTTGAGAAGTAGTTCATGGGAGACTAACTGACCATGTAAATCATGAAAAGAGGCTGGTTGACCCCCAATAATACCATTATAATCTGCACCCAACTTGTGGAAAATGATAGCATTAAATTCAACTGCAGAAATCGGTTGTCCTGCCAATGCTAATGAATCAACGATAGTCTTGGCTTGAAAAAGATACTCAGAAATGGATTTATCATCTTTGGAAAGATTATGTAACTCAATATGGAGTTGAGTACGTTGGGCATGACTCACAACACTATAAGCCGAAGCCAAAGCATGCCAAATCTCCGATGAAGTTTCGAGACCAATCAGATGAGGGTAAATTTCTTCAGTAAGAGATGATAAAATCCATGAAAATAAGATTTGATCTTTGTTATACCATGTCAAAAAATCTGGATTGGGTTCATATTTGTTTGTAGATTCATTGAAAGTCTCTTTTGAAGGAATTGGTTCAGTTCCATCAAGAATACCATGAAGATTATACACATTTAACAATGGTGTAAATTGCAATTTCCATGGAATATAGTTTTTAGAGGTAAGTTTGATAGAAAAGGTTTGGCTAATTTGAGTGGGCGCTATGGGTAAAGAAAAATTTGCAAAAATAGAATAATTTGAGATAGAAGAACTTGAAGGAGAAGAAGAAGCCATGATAGCTCTGATACCAAGTCAATAAACACTTGAATAGAGGATTGCAATTGTTAAGTGTTGTATTCAATGAATAATAGTTACAGTATACAACATAAGCTATATAAAGGAGTCTTTACAAACTATCATAACAACCTATACAAATATCTATTGTCCACGATATCAGGTAACAACCAAAGATTGTTGTTGACTGGTTATATTTGATAAGGGAGAGTAGATTTGAGCTTGTTTGGTCTAGTTTAATCAACCGAATATATCAAATCCAACAGTAACAGAAGCTTGTTCCTTTATCTCATTGAATTGTGATCGATAAGCTCGATTCAATTTAGTTTCTTACAGCGAAAAACTATTGATAAAGAACAAGAGGTTAGAGATGAAAACAAGCACATTCGTTCTAGAAACGCAGACTGATTGCAGGGGGAAACGCACATCTATAAGAAAATTAAACTACAACATGATTTAAAGGTAAACCTCATTACTCTACTACTTTACTGTTCGTGTTTATAGTGTATCGGTTCGCCAAAACATAACCAGCTGTTGATTATGTTATGCTATCTAAGGCTATGTTATCTGTGTTTTACTTAATCTGACTTAGCTAATTTGATTCCTACTTGAATTAATGAATTTGATATACAATCTAAAGAGTATCGAGATGAGTATCCACTCATCTTGTAGTGTATTACGTGACAGAAAAAGAAAATGTATAGAAACGATGTGTATTCCAAGAAAATCAAACGACAATTAATTGGCATAGAAGGACTATTTGCTATAGAAACTAAAGAAAGGAAGCTATAAGAAGCATAACATTTTCTATCATTTGAATGCTTTAGAATTTCAATTTTTTTTGCTCAAGTCGTTTCTGATTGCAAAATATATATAAGGGGTATCCACCCTAAATGCTCGAACTTGTTGAAAATGAAAAGTATTGTAGTGCAGTGTTTGCGAGTGAAAATACAATGTAAAAAGTAAAATAAAGCTGAAATGTATTATATGAATTTATAGTTTACCAGTTGAAGCTTGGAATGTTAATTTCTTTATATGCATTCCTGTTGTTGATTTTGATTTTCAGGCCGTATGAAATCAGTTCGGCTCAAGCGAACTCCATATTTCTTGCTATCTACTCCCTTTTCATGCTTTTTGTGCTGCTGCTTTCTTGCTGAATTGTTATTATTTCTTTGCCTATTTATATCTTAATTTTTTATGCTATTTTATTCTCTATATTTCAGTAGTATTTTACTTCTCTATTCTCAGTGTTTTTCAGCAACTTTCTGCTCTGTTTTAAGCATATTTCTGCTGTAAATCTAGTGCAATTGCAGTAGCCAAGCTTGCTGCCTATTCTCTAGCATTAAATTCCTATATTTTCTCCTCGTATCCCCTCTCCCTTTTTTCATCTACTCCTTTCTGTTCTTTTATCCCTCTGTCAATTGGACAAATGTCCTGATTTGGGAGATTGCTGGCATCTTGGGCAGCCCCTGATTGGCTTCCAAGAACACTCAGCAAACCTATTAAATATAGGTTATTTGTTGGCTTGTTTATGTGGGTTTTTATGATGAATAATCCAGTAAAATTTAATTAAATTGGTTTGTTAATGTAATACCCCAAATATTTTTAAAATAATTAAGTCGTGCAATGTGTCCTGCATACCGATAAATTAAGTTAAGGTAGATTTAATTTAATAATATCAGAAATTTAGAATAATTGTTATTAAGAGTTAGGGGGATTTGAGAGAAAAGCTTAGAAAATTAATATGAAATAAAATATAAATTCCGTGACAGAAATTATTTCGCCAAGGTCCGCGATATATTTTATAGTATATATGTTAAAAGTTTCGAGTCAATCGGAGACCGTTTAAAATTTGGACGTGGATAAGTTTTGGGCTAAATTGCAACTTTTGAAAGTTTCAAGGACCAAAGTGCAAATTAGCCAAGTGTATATATATATATATATATATATATATATATATATATATATATATATATATATATATATATATATATATATATATATATATATATATATATAGGATAAGGATTCAAATGAAGAATCCAGAACCCCAAACTTCATTCTTCTTCCTTTATTCGAAGATCAATTATGGTTCATCGCTAGATCTCCGTTTCTCGTCCATTTTCGACGTTCTATAGCTCGAATCGATCGTATTTCTACGGGTAATCACGGTAAGCATGACGTTTTATCGTTTGAATGGATGGAATTGATGATATATTGAGTTAAATATTGGGGTTTTCGAGCGGTTTATCGTTTTAACGATTTTGAATTGATTTTTAGTGTTTCAAGTTTGGATTTCAAGTTATAAATGTTTATAAGCGTTGTAAGAATGATTTTAGAGCGGAAAGCACGTCGGAAATCAAGCCCGAGGTGAAAACCCGCGAGTGTGCGCCGCATAGCCTAGCTGTGCGAGCGCACAGCAAGACTATGCGAACGCACAGTCTGGAAGGACTGTGCGAACGCACAGTCCACTGTGCGAACGCACAGTGAGACGTGCGTTCGCACAGTGTTTCGGCCGATCGTTTTATTTTTGAAACTCGTTCTGTTTTCGCGTAGAGTTACCGAAATCGGTTAGTTATCGATTGATTTGAGTTACTTGACCTATCGAGGTTAAACGAGAATCGATTTAAAAGATATTTACGAACCGAACGAGTTAGAAACCGTTTATCGGGGTTAAACACGTGAGAAGCACGATAGTTTAAAAGTTTAGCGTGTCGTGTCTCGAGTCTAGAGTCAATCCTAGAAAAGGATTCTGATGTGAGTCAATTGTTTTGAAATCGTTTTAGATCCGGCGAGGCAAGAGGCAGCTGGACAAGGAGCTCGGGAAGCTTGACGTTTCTGAGCACCGAAGTATTTTTGGATAGCGTTTTCTGTGAGTTTATATAAATTTAAAATTTAGAGTATTTACACAGACAAATGTTTTATATTGTTTATGTTTAAATAAAATGTTTTCGATGCAATTACTTTATATGAAATGCAAATATGTCGTTTTAAAACCAGTATCGATCCGACGGAACGTGCCTTCCTACTGGGCGGTAATAGGACTGCGAGATCACCAGTTTCAATTTGTCACAGCTGTGAATATGTGTTATATGAATAAGAATATGAAAGTTGGATATATGAAATGTAGATACGATGTTGAACTCGTTTGAACTATCTCGGAACTCGTATCTAGTGGGTTGAACTCGGTTGAGCTATCTCGGGACCCACAACTTGGGATTAAGAGGTTGGTCGCGGCTGACGCAGTTGAGTTATCCCGGGGCCGGACCACTTGGATCAATTTGATTTGATTATATACGTTTGGCATGTTCGAGGATTAGGGTTTCAATCAGATCTTGTACTTGGCTACACACAATTTAAACGCTATTGCATTTTTTTATGTTTTATATGAATACTTATTAGTAAATATATGAACTCACTTAGTATATTCCCTTATACTGACCCCTCACAGTTTCCCCTCCCAGGTGAAAAGAAATTGTTGAATGAAGGACTTCAATCCTTGTTCAGAAGTCTGATATTTTGAAAGTATATAAAGAAACAGTACTTTACTTCTAGGGCTGCAGTAGATAGGTGTTTGTGTTTATTTTATATCAACGATTTTCTGTAAATATAACTCTAATATTTTAAAATTATGTATGTATTATGCTTACTGCGTGACTACCGTTGTGATTGCCAGAGGAATATGTATAGCCTGTCATATTTGTTGCATGGCACGTGTTTATGGCTGTCATGTATGACATATGATGAATTAGAAAAAAAAATTATTTACGTTTTAGGCTTGCTACGGGTTTCGGAGCTACCACTCCCATTCCCTAGCGCCGATCTCGGCCCATGAGATTGGGTCGTGACAATGTTGGTATCAGAGCCAGGTTCGGTTACCATTGCTTATATCGGCTATGTCTTAGGATCAAATTCCTAGGATTCTACTGCAGCACATAGAATTCGAGTCTTGTCTTTGTTCAGTATTCGTTTGGTTTGAAAACTTTCAGCCTTTCCTCTAGGATGTGAGTCTGATATAAGTGTGTGTGTTCGCATATGATGAGATGCGCATAATATATGATCACGTTTTTGCTGATATGCGTTTATGCGGCTATGTAACGCTGTTTGTCTTGGTCAGGATGTATGACCAACGACATGAAGAAGAACAAGCTGCCGCTGCAGCACAGAATGTTATAGAAGGGGCACATGATGTACACCCAGAAGATCAAGATGAGTCTTCTGTTCACGGAGGAGGTGGAGGCCAAGAGGCCCATGCCCAGGCACCAGCGGTGTAAGCGCAAGCTCAACAACCTAACGTCATAGGTTTTGACCAAAATCAATTTCTTTCGGGAATTGCGTCTATGCAAGCCAATCGGGTTGAGGTGCAGGCTATGCATCGTGAACAACTACAGCAGCAACATATACGTAATGTTGCTTTCACTGATCGAGATATTGTTTTGGCTTACATGCGCCTTAAGCCAACTAAGTTCGACGGCTCTGATGATGCTTTGGACTTCCTGGAGGAAGTAGAACGTAACGCTCGACGTTTGCAAGCTAACGAGAGACAATCCATCATTATGGTGGAAATGTCAATGCGAGGACCTGCAAAAGATTGGTTTCAGCGCCATATTCAGCCAACGATGGACACTATGACTTGGGCTGAATTTGTAAATCGTTATAGGGAGTATTCCCTACCATTTGCATTAACAGAGAGCTATCGCGGTCAGTGGCTAACTCTGAGTAGGGGCAATCGATCCGTACTAGAGTATGTGACTAAATTTACTAGGGCAAGTAGATTTGCACCAGACGCAGAGAGGTTTTGATTCCATTTGGGTAATTGTGGATCGTTTGACGAAGTCAGCACACTTCATTCCTATCAACACGACATATTCTGCAGCAAAGTTAGCTCAACAATACATCGATAAGATCGTGAGCCTACACGGAGTTCCCGTGTCAATCATGTCAGATAGAGGTTCTGTATTTACCTCTCACTTATGGAAAAGCTTACAAGAAGCGTTAGGGACGCGATTAAACTTCAGCACTGCTTTTCATCCTCAGACAGACGGCCAATATGAGCGAACGATTCAGACGTTAGAAGATATGCTTCGACTATGCGTATTAGACTTTGGAGGTGGTTGGGATACCTATCTACCTTTAGTCGAATTTGCCTACAATAACAGCTACCACTCGAGCATCGAGATGGCTCCATACGAAGCCTTATACGGTCGCAAGTGTAGATCCCCTATCTGTTGGGATGAAGTCGGAGAGAGAAAGCTAACTGGAGCAGAGATAATCCAGATTATGTCCGAGAAAGAACCGTTGATCAAGCAACGTCTGAATACGACATTCATTCAACAAAAGAGCTATGCGGATCCCAAGAGAAAGGATGTGGAATTTCAAATTGGAGACTACGTTTTTCCCAAAGTGTCACCGATGAAAGGAGTAATTCATTTCGGAAAGAAAGGCAAGTTGGCTCCGAGATACGTCAAACCTTATCAGATCGTAGAACGCATAGGCTCAGTTGCCTATAAGTTAGACTTGCCACCAGATATATCGCAAGTTCATCTTGTCTTCCATATTTCCAGGCTTCAGAAATATGAATATGATCCTTCTCGGGTGATTCAACTACAAGCAGTGGATATAAGCGAGGAATTAACCTACGAGGAACAACCAGTGCAGATTGTTGATACGCAAATACGACAACTACGGACAAAGAAGATTACGATGGTGAAAGTTCTTTGGAGAAGCCAGTCCATAGAAGAGTGCACATGGGAAACAGAGGAGGACATGAGGCAAAACTATCCTTACTTATTCACTCAAGGTACGTGGTTAAAGTTTTAAATTCGAGGACGATTGTAATACCCTAAATATTTTTAAAATAATTAAGTCATGCCACGGGTCATGAATACCGATAAATTAAGTTAAGGTAGATTTAATTTAATAATATCAAAAATTTAGAATAATTGTTATTAAGAGTTAACGGGATTTGAGAGAAAAGCTTAGAAAATTAATATAAAATAAAATATAAATCTCGTGACGGAAATTATTTCGCCAAGGTCCGCGAAATATTTTATAGTATTTATGGTAAAAGTTTCGAGTCAATCTGAGACCGTTTAAAATTTGGACGCGGATAAGTTTTCTGCTAAATTGCAACTTTTGAAAGTTTCAAGGACCAAAGTGCAAATTAGCCAAGTATATATGTAGGATAAGGATTCAAATAAAAATTCCAGAACCCCAAACTTCATTCTTCTTCCTTTCCTCGACGATCAATTACGGTTCATCGCTCGATCTCCGTTTCTCGTCCGTTTTCAACGTTGTATAGCACGAATCGATCGTATTTCGACGGGTAATCACGGTAAGCATGACGTTTTATCGTTTGAATGGATGGAATTGATGATATATTGAGTTAAAGATTGGGGTTTTCGAGAGGTTTATCGTTTTAACGATTTTGAATTGGTTTTTAGCGTTTTAAGTTCGGATTTCGAGTTATAGATGTTTATAAGCGTTGTAAGAATGATTTTGGAGCGGAAAGCACGTCGGAAATAAGGCCCGGGGCGGAAACCCGCGGCTGTGCGAACGCACAGCATACTGTGCGATTGCACAGTGTTGTGCGAGCGCACAGTCTAGAGGGATTGTGCGAACGCACAGTCCTGTGTGCGAAAGCACAGTCCACTGTGCGAACGCACAGTGAGACGTGCGTTCGCACAGTGTTTCGGCCGATCGTTTTATTTTTGAAACTCGTTGTGTTTTCGCGTAGAGTTACCGAAATCGGTTAGTTATCGATTGATTTGAGTTATTTGACCTATCGAGGTTAAACGAGAATCGATTTAAAAGAGATTTACGAACCGAACGAGTTAGAAACCGTTTATCGGGGTTAAAAACGTGAGAAGCACGATAGTTTAAAAGTTTAGCGTGTCGTGTCTCGAGTCTAGAGTCAATCCTAGAAAAGGATTTTGATGTGAGTCAATTGTTTTGAAATCGTTTTAGATCCGGCGAGGCAAGAGGCATCTGGACAAGGAGCTCGGGAAGCTTGACGTTTATGAGCACCGAAGTATTTTTGGATAGCGTTTTCTGTGAGTTTATATAAATTTAAAATTTAGAGTATTTATACAAACAAATGTTTTATATTGTTTATGTTTAAATCAAATGTTTTCGATGCAATTACTTTATATGAAATGCATATATGTCGTTTTAAAACCAGTATCGATCCGATGGAACGTGCCTTCCTATTGGGCGGTAATAAGACTGCGTGATCACCAGTTTCGATTTGTCACAGATGTGAATATGTTTTATATTAATACGAATATGAAAGTTGGATATATAAAATGTAGATACGAGGTTGAACTCGGTTGAACTATCTCGGGACCTGTATCTAGTGGGTTGAACTCGGTTGAGCTATCCTGGGACCCACAACTTGGGATTAAGAGGTTGGTCGCGGCTGACGCGGTTGAGTTATCCCGGGGCCAGACCACTTGGATCAATTTGATTTGATTATATACGTTTGGCATGTTCGAGGATTAGGGTTTCAATCGAATCTTGTACTTGGCTACACGCGATTTAAACGCTATTGCATTGTTTTATGTTTTATATGAATACTTATTAGTAAATATATGAACTCACTCAGTATATTCCCGTATACTGACCCCTCGCAGTTTTCCCTCTCACGTGAAAAGAAACTGTTGAATGAAGGACTTCTATCCTTGTTCAGAAGTCTGATATTTTAAAAGTATGTTAAGAAACAGTACTTTACTTCTAGAGCTGCAGTAGATATGTGTTTGTGTTTATTTTGTATCGATGGTTTTCTGTTAATATAACTCTGATATTTTAAACTTATGTATATATTATGCTTGCTGCGTGACTACCATTGTGATTGCCAGAGGAATATTTATAGCCTGTCATATTTTTTGCATGACACGTGTTTATGTCTGTCATATATGACATATGATGAATTAGAAAAAAAATTATTTACGTTTTAGACTTGCTACGGATTTCGGAGCTACCGCTCCTATTCCCTAGCACCGGTCTCGGCCCATGAGATTGGGTCGTGACAGTTAATATGCAGGTTGAGGTTGGGCAAAGAGAGGCATGGTGGACTGGACATGTTGAAGACGAAATGAGGAGACTATTGGGCCATGCTTGTTGGTCCAAAATTTGCTGAATACTTTTAGTCTGTTTACGTATTTACCTCAAAAAATGAAAATAATTGTTTTTTTTACCTCAAAGCGGAAAAGGTTTAGAAAATACTCCATGATTTTTTTGAATTTATGTTTTTACTCTATTGTCATCTGGTTATCATACTAATATCATGAATTTTTTTTTGTAATTATATTTTTGTATACATTATCATCCAATTATCACAACCTTATCATACTATAGTGTTATGATAACGACATGATAATATAGTGATACTGACATGATAACCAGACACTATTTTATCATACATTATCATAGATATTATTATGACATTATCATAGATATTATCATGACATTATCATATATGTATTATAAATATTATCATCACGGTATCATATGATAATGTTATGATAACGACATTGATAATGTTATAATAAAAATATGATAATCAAACACTACAATCAGCATAATTTTTTTTCCCTATATTGTTATGATAACAACATGATACTATAACGATACTCATGATAATCAGAGGTTGTTTTTTTGATTAAAAAATTAATTTTTTTTACAGTGTTATGATATTGTTATAATAATGCAGTGATACTCTTATGATAATCAGATGCTGTTTTTTTTTTGCAGAAAATAGTTTTTTATGCTGAAAATTGTTTTTTATGCAGAAAATTGTTTTTTATTTCTCATAACATCAAACGATTTTTTTTGCAGAGAATCTTTTTATGTGCAGAATTTTTTTTTTGTGCAGAAAATCGTTTTTTATTTCTCATAACTTCGTTTTCATACAGATTTTTAAATCTAAAATTAAAAACAATCAAAGAGTAATTTATTTAGATATGAAAGTTAACATAAATTGTATCAATCACTATGAATTAAAAAAATCACTAAAATCAAATATGAAAAGAACGGCGGAGCGACGATTGAATGATGGCGGAGCGACGGCGGACCGATGAACGAACGACGAAGAAGAAGAGAAGAAATAAAGAAAAAGAAAAAAATGGCGGAAAAAGCCAAACAAAGAATAAGAAGAAGAAGAAGAAGAGACAGAGAGACAGAAAAAATAGAGAGAAAAAAGAAAAAAGTGTCAGTCGTCACTTGAGAGTAAAAAAAATATAATTAGAGTAAAACAATAATAAAAATTAGGTATAATTATAATATAAACATGTGTTAAAGTAAAAAACTAAAAACAATAAAAGGGTGAGGTATTTTTTTATTTTTTCTTTATTTAAATAGGAAATCAAATTATTTTAAAAATGGAATATCTATTTTAATTTTCTCATACTTTTATTGTATTTGTATTAGTGAATATTGTTTTTGTTTGCGTTGTTGTAATTAAATAGTAGGTTAGTTGAGCATAATTTTAATTTGTATATTTGTTCTATTCAAACACTCTAGTTGATGTTTTCCAAATAATAAAAAATAAAGAGTTTCATATTTGTGGATATAATTTAACTTTTAATTTAATAATCGTAAGACAATAATAATAATAATAATAAGAAGAAGAAGAAGAAGAAGAAAAAGACCTAGTAAATCGTTGAAGAGAATACAAACCTAACGATTTTTATTGAGGTTAAATTATTCGAAAAAATAAAATTTGTCTTATTTTGATTTTTGAAATATGAAATTCGTTTGTAATATGCATATCGATTCTTCGATTTTATGGTTAAATTTCAAAACACCAACATACTTATCGTGTTTATTTAATTGCTTTTATTCATATTTGGCCGTACGAAATTGGGTATCAACATAGGCTTTGAGTAGCATTTTAACGTATTGAATATAATTGTGTTTTCAGGGGATATTAAACACTCCAAGTCACTGAACTTACTTGTTATTACAGAAAGGGTACTAATCTTCATTTTGTTACAAAAAAGTCACTAAACTATACATTTTATTACAACGAGATGTCACTCATATAAAACGCGCCGTTTTTGCTTATGTGGCAAGCCGGAATTACAAATAGGAATATAACTTAGTGACCTTTTTATAATTCGCGATAAGTTTAGTGACATTTTTGTAATAAAATTTGACCGAATCCGCCATAGTGACCTCCCGTTGTAATAAAAGGAATAACCCAGTGACCTTTTTGTAACAAAATAAAATTTAGTACCCTTTTTATTATAACATATAAGTTCAGTGATCTAGAGTATTTAATATTCGTTTTCAGACATTATCTCAAACTCTTTATATAGTAATTGAGAGAATACCTAATAGACTTTAAATAGGAAAGTGATTCATACTTAGTAACAACGTAGTTAAATAGAAAAGAGATTCCTTATTCAAAAGGAAATCTTATTCAAAAATATCTTCCTAAATAAGCATAACTTTATAGATAGGAGTTTGTATCCAAATAGGAAAGAGATCATGTATATTCAGTCTTCTAGATATGATTTTTCGTGTATCAGGTTTCTGGCGATACACTTGGGCGACGCGCTTTTACCAAAGCTTTTGAAAGTCGGCGTTTCTGGAAATTCGGACGAATCTCCTTTTAATCTTCAAACTCGACGAGTCTTGTGGACTCGGGTGCCGATACCATCAGGCTTCCGTTTTTTTTGTATGAGTTCTAAGATTCTCCCATAAGGGATAGATCATGTACGACTCTATTCCATTATAGTTATACTAGAATTCAGTTTCTATCATTTCCAATTTGAAATTTGACTTTTTTTATTAAATACAAATAAAATTTTAAATTTTAAATTATTATATTCAGTTTGAAATGTTTCTTTATAATCAATTTTAAATTTTAAATTTTTACCTTTTAAATTCGGATTTTTAATTATCAATTGTGAGTCACTACAAGAAATTATATATTTGGCAATAAATACTTCTGCAGCTATTTTTTTTTGCTACTAAAAGACATTTTGCAGTAATAATTTTAAAAGTTGCTGCCATTAGTTAAGTTATAGCAGCATTTTACAACAAATTTTATAACCAATTACTTATGACAACGTTTTATTAGCAGCAACATGCTATAATATTTTTATTGTTATATGTTTATAATAATAATTTTCGAACAATTAACAGTAAAAATATTTGCTACCAATTTTAATATTTCTTGTAGTGAGTAAATTTTATAGTAATTTTTTTTAAAGATTTTAAACAATATTTCTAAAAGTAAGTCGTAATTAATGGAGTCTGCCTTCTGAACCGGTGAGTGAACCTGCAAAACAGGGTAGAAGCTAACCGGACGGTGGTTGTCCGATTAACTCTCCGATGCTAAAGTCAGTTTAGAGCTTTGAGCAGCGTTTTGAGTATATGAATGTAATTGTGATTCTAGGCATACCTCGTGCTCCTTTTATAGTAGTCGAATATACCTAGTAGAGTTGTATAAGGCAGGTGAATCCTACTTTGTAGGGATTCGGCCGTATCGTAGAGATTCTCCTGATTTGTCGGGATCTACCTTAATCTGATAAGAATCCTATTTAGGAACGTCTTCCTAAATAGTCTTATCTTCCTAAAGTAGAGCTTATCCTTCCATATGTGGTGTTTGTGTCCAAATAGGACAAGGTTTCCATATTTAGTCGTTTACCCGAATCCCGGACTTGAAGCGCTTTCGGCGGGTCATGTGGGATTCGGTATTTATTAGTGTGTTACCGAATCTTAGAGATTCGACATCTCCTTCATATCTTTCGGTCTTCAGGGGGAGTCCGGTGTCGCCTGAGAGTGGATCTCCTGCAACTCGGCTCCATTATACTTTCAGTAGGATTCGGTATCCATCATTAGCCCCCCCGCAAGTGAGCTGAAGTAGTTTGGCATTTATGCCTTAGTGGATTTTGGCTCTTTTGGAGCTGAGTTCTCTTATACGGGCGAGTCGTTCTGTATTCCGGGCGAGTCGCTTCATATGTTTGTGGGTGACGTTTCATCTTTAGTAAGATTCTGCGTTGCCACGTGTTGTCCATCCGTAGACGGTTATGACTGGATGAAGGACAAGTGTCTTCGTGCGCCATTAGTTAGTCCTTATTTGTAATTATGGGATCTCGTCTTTTCAGTTTCTTTGGTTTAGGCTATATAATTGTTCATTTTCTTCAATTGATCTTTCTTCTTCAACTTTTGCTTTCTCTGCAACTACTTAAACTTTCGATTTCTTCAAGCTTTCTGTGGGTTTTCTTCTTCTGCTGTCAAGATTCCTCGTTTTCAAGTTGCTCCTTATCTTTCTTTTGATCCTGCGTATTTGCTTGCGAGGTATTTTACCTTTTCTTTAATTTAATTTCTTGGTAGTTTTTCGGTTTTTATTTTATTCCTTCTGTTCTTCGTCTTGTTCTTCGTCTTGTTCTTCTTCTTTTCCCTTCTTTTGATCTTTTAGAGTTTTAATTTCATCATCATTCCGTGTTTCCCCCCCATTTTAAAAATTTTAAAATGTCAGAAGTAACTGAGGGGGCGAAGGGTGCTCATGACGAGCTAGAATATACCCGGAGCTCCTTGTCAAGAGAGCAGATACTCGGTTATGCCGAGGATTTTAGCTTTCCCGAGTCGTACGTTATTCTGAGGCCGGAAAAATCGTATCGGGCGAATCATAGCACCGATTCGCCTTCCAAGATAGTAATTTTTCATGAACAGCTTTTGGCGGGTCTTAGGTTTCCTTTAGAGTCTTTAATCGTAGAGGTCTGTCATAATTTAGGTGTTCCTTTGGGTCAACTGCATCCGAACGCGATTCGCCTTCTTTGTTCTTTTATGGAATCGTGTAGGGTTCGGATGCAGGAGCCTTCGCTTGCTCTTTTTAATTATTTTTATGTTTTCTCCCGCCGAAAGGGTGAGGAATTTATTTTTGCTGGTGGTCGACCGAATCGATCTCTTTTCAGTCTTCCTTCTTCTTTGAAGGGTTGGACCCCTAAGTTTTTCTTGGTTCAGCACTCTTCTTTCTCTTCTTTTTCGCGGAGTTTTACTTCTAGTAAGGTTTCGCTTACTAATGTACCTGATCTGGATGATGGGGAGAAGGACTTCGCCCTGTCTTTGCTGTCGGATTGTCGTTTTGACAAGCCCAAGTACAGCGTTCTTTTAGAACAGTATTTGAGTCGCCGTGAAATACTTTTGGCGGGTCTTCCTTTAGAAGGTATTTTTCTAATCTTTTGTTGTTATGTTTTTGTTTTGTAGGATGTCGACTTCTCTTGAACATTTGCTTGACAATTTTCATGTCGATATGACTGTAGATATGGGCGAGGTCACCAGCGGCGTTCCCAATCCCTCTACAATTGCCGTGCCGAATCCGACGCCTGATTCGGTGAATCCTGATCTTGATCCTGCTTCTGGCGATCAAGTTCCTGCTGCGACTTCCGAGTCGCCTATGCTTCCTTCGAAGGAGTCAGGTCCTTCTCTGAAGGGGTTGCCTACCGCCGGCCAGAAGCGTCCTGCTGAGGACCAGGCTGGAGCTTCTGCCAAGCGTCCCAAGAAGAAGAAATCTTCTGGGGTGTCTATTGAGGAGGCGCCTCGGTTTGCTGCTTGGGCGGACGCGCAAAATCCGCCTCGTCTTTCAAATGTCGCCATTCTTCATGCTTGCATGGAGAATATTATGATAAAAGAGGACATTGAGTCCATTGATCGCGAACATGGCGACAATTTGGCTGAGTTCGCCTGTCTCGGCGGTTTTTCGGTATGCTTCTCTTTTTTATATTACGATTTGCTTCTCCTTTTTTCTTTTGTTTTTCTTATTTGTTGTTTTCTTTCGCAGGTGGTCCAGTCCATCGCTGTTTTGGAGCGCCGCCGAAGGGATGCGGTGGATCACTTGAAGAAGCTCCAGAGAGATTCCGAATCCTGGCTCTCCGAGAAACAAAAGATGGAGGATGAGGCTGGCGAGGCGACTGGTCTGATCCAACAGCTGAGGTCCTCCGTATCTACCAAGACTCGGGAGATTTCCGCTCTAGAGGCTCGGGTTCGAACTTTGTCCGAGGAAGTCGAGTCTCTACAATCTTCTTCAGGTGCTCTCACTAAGGAGAGGGATGATCTGAAGAAAGAAGAGGGGCGTCTCCGCCGGCGATTGGGTTACTCTGGGAGCTTTTATTCCCAAGTCATGACTCAATACCGGTTGGCGATCGGGGCAAAGCTGCGGGAGCAGAATCCTGGCGTCGATCTTTCTGGAGTCAATCAGTTGGATCCTGCTTCTTTGGCGAAGGAGGTGAAGGCGAAGCTTGATAAGCAGAAGCAAGACGCTTTGAATAAAGCTTAGTTTTTATTTTCTTCTTTTTGTATTTTTTGCTTTTTTAGTATTTTTTGCTTTCGCCTTTTTTGTATTGGATCGTGGGCGGATCCTTTGTAATTTTTCTTCTGTGAATATAATGATCTTTTGACCATTGCTTTTCTTTAGTTGTAGAGTAAATCTAAACTCGTTTGTTATTTTGAGAAGTTAATCTAAACTTCTGCTGGTGTAATTTATTTGTAGGTCCGAATGGATCCTTTTATTTATTTGACTCGGACGAGTCTAAATTATTTTTTAACTAAGATTCAAACGACTCTTGTTAAATTGTATGTATTAGGTCTCGAGCGAGCCTATAAGGTTTGTTTCGCCAAATCGCCTTTTATTTCAAAAATGGAAATAAGTACAAGCCATGAATTTATTGATAATACTTTCTCAGGTGTTCTACATTCCAATATCTGGGTACCATGGACCCAGTTATTGTCTTTAGTCTATATGCGCCTTTGCCAGTAGCTTCTTCTATGATGAAGGGGCCTTCCCAATTAGCTTGCATTTTCTTTACTCCTGCGTTTCCTCTGCCAACCTTCGCGTTTCGTAAGACCAGATCGCCTCTTTGAAATTCTCTAAAATTCATTCTTTTGTTATGGTATCTTGCAGCTTGCTTCTTGTATGTAGCGGCTCGGGCTGCCGCTTCATCCCTTCTTTCCTCTAGTAGGTCTAGACATAGCCTTGTTCTAGCCTCGTTAGTTTCTTCTTCTAGATAGTTTACTCTGATGCTGGGTATTCCAATTTCTACTGGAATTACTGCTTCAGTACCGTAGGCGAGCCTGAAAGGTGTTTCGCCGGTTCCTTTTCTAGGAGTTGTTCTGTATGCCCATAGGACGCTGTATAATTCTTCTGCCCAGTTCTCCTTATACTGAGAAAGTCTCTTTTTTATTCCTTGTGCTATGGTTCGGTTGGTGACTTCTGTCATTCCGTTTGTCTGAGGGTGCGCCACCAAAGTAAATTTCAAATTGATCATTAGTCCTTTGCAAAATGCCTTGAACCGCTTGCAATTGAATTGTTTGCCGTTGTCTGCTATTACAGTGTGGGGTATGCCGAATCGGCATATTACTTCGTTCTTGAAGAATTCCTCTACTTTGGCTGCGGTGATGGTTGCGACCGGCGCTACCTCTACCCATTTTGTGAAGTGCTCTATTGCGACGATTAGGAATTTCACTTGATGTTTTCCCGTTTCGAACGGTCCAACTATGTCAATCCCCCAAGTGGCGAATGGCCATGGGCTTTCCATTGATCCTTGAGGCACTGCTGGTACACGACTGATGTTGTCGTATCTTTGGCATTTATCACATTTCTTGACTAATGCTTTTGCGTCTTCTTTGATGGTCGGCCAGTAGTATCCCTGGAGTATTGTTTTTCTTGCTATGGTGATTGCTCCTTCGTGCGCGCCGCATATTCCTTCGTGGATTTCCTTTAAGATGGATTCTCCCGTCTGAGGCGAGACGCACCTAGACCATGGATGAGTTAATGAGGTTCGGTAAAGAACTCCGTTGTGAAAAGAGTAGTTGGCAGATTTTCTGATGGTGCGAATGGATTCGACTTTGTCTGTTGGTAACTCGCCGTGGTCTAGGTATTTGATTAGTGGAGTCATCCAGGAGTCGGCCTCCTCGATTGCCATGACTTCTGTTTTTCTGGTGCTTGGTGATTCGAGAATTTCCTTTAGCTGCATTTTAGTGAATAGATCTCCAAGTTCTGACGCTGATTTGGCGATGGCGTCGGCTTCGGTGTTTTCCTCTCTTGGGATTTGAATGATTTCCCATTGTCCTCCTTGTGCTTCCAGCTGTTGGAGCTGTGTTTTGACTTGACTCAGGTATTCGATCATCCCTGTTTCTTTGGCTTGATATTCTCCCTTGACCTGATTTACCACCAGCTGGGAGTCGCTATAGATCTTTAGGATTTCCGTTCTTATTTCTAATGCGAGGCCGAGGCCTGCGATTAGGGCTTCATATTCAGCTACATTGTTGCTGGCGGCGAATTGGATGTTTACTCCATATTCGATCTTGATTTTTTCGGGTCCTTTGAGGATGGCTCCTGCTCCAGCTCCTTTTTCATTCGACGCTCCATCTACGTGGAGTTCCCATACCAAGGCTGGTTTGGGTTGGCCAGTCTCGGTTGGAGTTATTTCTGCTACGAAGTCCGCCAAAGCTTGTGCTTTCAGAGTCGGGCGAGGTTCGTATCTTATGTCGTGTTCGCTGAGTTGGATGGACCAGTGGACTAATCTTCCGGAGGTTTCTGGTCGTTGGATCGCCTTTCGCAATGGTTGATTTGTTCTTACCACAACGTTGTGACTTTGGAAGTAGTATCTCAGCTTTTTAGCTGTGGTTAGTACGGCAAGTGCCATTTTTTCGATCTCGGGGTATCGTGTCTCCGCGCCCTTCAGGACTCGACTGATGTAGTAGATTGGCTTCATCTCGTTATCTTCTTCCCTTACCAGCACTGTCCCGATGGTCTCGTGCGTGGTGCTGATGTATAGGTATAGTGTCTCCCCTTTCAGCGGTCTGCTTAGCAATGGAGGGGTGACGAGGAACTTCTTTATTTCTTCAAAAGCGTTCTCGCAGTCTTCATTCCATTCAAATTTTTGTGTTCCTTTGAGGGCTTTGAAGAAAGGCAAGCATCTTTTTGCTGAGCAAGACATGAATCTGCCGAGTGCTGTGATTCGCCCGTTGAGTTTTTGAACTTCATTTATGCTTTTTGGTGCCTTCATGTCCATGATTGCCTTGATCTTTTCGGGGTTCGCCTCTATTCCTCTTTGAGATATCATAAATCCCAAGAATTTCCCGCCTTGTACGCCGAACGTGCATTTGTCAGGGTTCAGCTTCATTCCAAACTTATTCAGTATGTTGAATGTTTCTTCAAGATCTTTTGCATGGGTTTCTTCCCTCTCGCTCTTGATGATCAGGTCGTCTACATACACCTGGACTCGTTTTCCTATCTCGTCTTTGAACATGAAATTCATAAGTCTTTGGTATGTTGCTCCAGCATTTTTCAAGCCGAAAGGCATTGCCGTGTAGCAGTAAGTTCCTCCCTCCGTGATGAATGAAGTCTTTTCCTGGTCTTGCTCCTTCATTTGAATTTGGTGGTAGCCTTGAGCTGCGTCGGCTAGGCTATACATCGCGTGTCCAGCAGTAGAGTCCACGAGTTGATCGATATCTGGGAGAGGGTAGCTATCTTTAGGACACGCTTTGTTTAGATCGGTGTAATCCACACACATTCTATTTTTTCCGTTGGCTTTCTTTACGATAACTACGTTAGCTACCCATTCGGGGTAGTGGACTTCTCGTATGAATCCTGCTTTCTCCAGTTTTTCTACTTCTTCAGCGATTATTTTCTGTTTTTCTTCCGAGAACTTCCTTTTCTTTTGCTTCACTGGGTTCGCCGCTTCTGCTACATTTAGATCATGAGTAATGACTTGGGGGTCTATTCCGACTATTTCTGATGCGTTAGCAGCGAAGGTTTTGACGTTGTTTTTCAGCATGGCCGTGATTTCGCTTTCGATCTTTGGGTTCATGTTTGCGCCGAGATTTACTCTTTTCTCCTTGTCGAGTTGGAGTTTCTTTGTTTCGCCTTCTGGTGCTGTTTCTTTTTCTTCGATGTCGTGATTAAGGATTTCTTCTATTTCCATTGCTTCGCCTGATTCTTTTATTGCTTGCTCGTAGCACTTTTTCGCCTCGGCTCGGTTTCCTTGTATCGTGATAATTCCTTGTTTCGTCGGTATCTTCATGGTTAGTGCCTTTATACTTGTCACGGCAGCTGAGTCGTGGAGGAACGGTCTCCCTAGTATTGCGTTGTATGGCAGGTCGATTTCTACGACGATAAACCGTGTAGGTAATTCCTCGCTTTTCCTTGTCCTTCCTAGCTTGACGTCGAGGGTAATTGTTCCGTTGGGCTTAATTGGCAAGCCCCCAAATCCTACCACAGGCGTGGCATTTCTTTTTAGTTCCGCTAGGTCTCCTCCTAGGCTCTCGTAGGCCTTTCTTGTTATTAGGTTTATTGCGCTTCCTTCATCGATCAGGATTCTCTCAACGTTCCAGTGTTCGATGATCATGGCCACTACCAGAGCTTCGTTGTGCTCTTCAGCTATTCTCCCGAAGTCCTCCCCGTCAAAAGTTACTGGAGGAGGAGTTGAGAGTTCTGTTGCTTTTCGTTTTCTCTGTGACGTTTGATCCTTCAGGTTTACTCTTTCAGAAGTCATCTTCTTCAATGAGATTTGTATTTGAGTTCAGAAAAGCTCCTTCTTTTGAAGTTTAGTTAAGCTTTTCCCACAGACGGCGCCAATTAATGGAGTCTGCCTTCTGAACCGGTGAGTGAACCTGCAAAACAGGGTAGAAGCTAACCGGACGGTGGTTGTCCGATTAACTCTCCGATGCTAAAGTCAGTTTAGAGCTTTGAGCAGCGTTTTGAGTATATGAATGTAATTGTGATTCTAGGCATACCTCGTGCTCCTTTTATAGTAGTCGAATATACCTAGTAGAGTTGTATAAGGCAGGTGAATCCTACTTTGTAGGGATTCGGCCGTATCGTAGAGATTCTCCTGATTTGTCGGGATCTACCTTAATCTGATAAGAATCCTATTTAGCAACGTCTTCCTAAATAGTCTTATCTTCCTAAAGTAGAGCTTATCCTTCCATATGTGGTGTTTGTGTCCAAATAGGACAAGGTTTCCATATTTAGTCGTTTACCCGAATCCCGGACTTGAAGCGCTTTCGGCGGGTCATGTGGGATTCGGTATTTATTAGTGTGTTACCGAATCTTAGAGATTCGGCATCTCCTTCATATCTTTCGGTCTTCAGGGGGAGTCCGGTGTCGCCTGAGAGTGGATCTCCTGCAACTCGGCTCCATTATACTTTCAGTAGGATTCGGTATCCATCAGTAATTAATAAAAAGATATAAATATTTAAATTTGCAAAATAAAGTTACAAAATTAGACACAATTATAACAAATTTTTAAATTAAAATAAAATTATAAAAATAAATTTTTTTGATTATAATCTATATAAGACAAGCTTTTGGATTTTAAAAGCTATTTTGGCCAGATAAAAAGTAGAGCTACCTACCAAATCCGGCACGAACTTATTTGTAGCCACCCGTGTATCTCACCAACTCGGTCAAATGAATAATAAAAGGGTCCCGAGTCAATTGCATCCTTGCACTTCCACTGCCTTCCATTTATATTCCATTTATCTTCTTCTCTCGTATTTACAGATTGGAAGTAATTAAGCATGGGACGATCTCCTTGTTGTGAGAAGGAGCACACAAATAAAGGTGCATGGTCCAAAGAGGAAGACGAACGTCTCATCAACTACATTCAACTGCATGGCGAAGGCTGTTGGCGCTCTCTTCCCAAGGCAGCCGGTATTATTATTATTATTATTATTGTATATATTCTTGTTTTTAATTACCAATACTACTACATCAGATCAAGATATGTGATTTATTTTCGTTAGGTTTGCTGAGATGTGGCAAGAGCTGTAGGCTAAGATGGATCAACTACTTAAGACCTGATCTCAAGAGAGGAAACTTCACAGATCAAGAACATCAACTCATCATCAACCTTCATGCCTTACTTGGAAACAAGTATGTGTATGTGTTTACAATATTCTTGTATATTTTCCACGCCATGGCTTCTAACCTTTTCCAATTCTGTCTCAGATGGTCTCTTATTGCTGCTCGCCTGCCCGGAAGAACTGATAATGAGATCAAGAACTACTGGAATACCCACATCAAAAGAAAGCTTTGTAAGACTACTGGTGTTTCTGAGTTAGAAAGGCAAGACTCATCAAACTGCAGCAGTGGCCCTGAAATCAATCTTGAGCTATCAATAGCCATAAGCCAACCTCAGGTTTCTTCTTCTATAATTAATTTTGAACAGCAGAAGCAAGAAAATAATAAGCAACAGCGGCAGCACTTCACATTTCATCTGCTGAATTAAACTGTGTTCTAATAGACTAATCAACAGCTGATCATCTTCAATCAAGCTAATCAAATATTTGTATGCCTTACTTAGAAGATTGTATAATAATTAGTTTATAGTTTACCTTATTTAAAATATTGTGTTGTGATTGATTATCACTTACCTTACATAGAATAGCTTCTTTCTTGTATAAATTCACAAGTTATATGAATGAAAAATAAGTAAGCCTTCTTACTTTATATGGTATCAGTTAGCCTTTAAATCTCTAACGAGTATATTTTACCTTTGATCCCATGGCTGCTTCCGATAATACCTCATCAACATCTCCAGCCACACCTACATCAGTCCAGCTTCCAAGTGTTGCCCTTCAAAAACCCAATAGTGAGACTCTCGTTCCAATTAACGCACATCAACAATTACCTCTTCAGCTCACTGCTTCCAATTTTCCTTCATGGAAATCTCAGGTTCAACATCTCCTTTTTGGATATGGGTTATTCGGATATGTTGACGGCACCGTGATGTGCCCGGCGGAGGACGACGCCATTGCGCGCCTACATTGGCAGCGCCAAGATGCCTTGATAATTTCGGCACTTTTTGGATCTGTTTCTCCAGATCTCGTTCCAATCATCTCTTCGGCATCAACATCTGCTGCAGCTTGGAACACATTGGCTCGCATGTTTGCCAACCGCTCCCGTACGAGAGTCATGCAATTGAAGGACGATCTCTCGAATATGGTTCTTGGTTCTCTTTCAGTTTCGGCTTTTCTACAATCTGTGAAAGCGAAAACTGACGAACTGGCTATGATAGATAAACCACTCACCTCGGATGATATCACTCTTTATGTGCTCAATGGTCTTGGTGCAGCCTTTCGTGAAATTGCAGCTCCTATCCGTGCTAGAGAAACGGCTCTTTCATTTGAAGAGCTTCATGATCTGCTGGTTGCTCATGAAGCCTACCTTCGACGCCTTGAAACTACAACAGCTAATTTATTAGCTACTGCTAATGCTGCAATCCAGTCTAAAAATACCCATCGTAATTTCTCATCTCATCGAGGAAACAATCGCAACAGCAACAATCGAGGCAGGTTCAACATCCAAGGTCGCACACAACAATCTAATGGATTTCAGTATCCTTCCCATGGTTGGCAGCAAGCTCGTGGCTCTGGTCGATCTCACGGATATCGACCACCAATATTTTGTCAATTATGCGGCATGAATGGACATGGTGCTCGGACGTGTCGCAACTACCAACCAACTGCTAATGTGGCTGCCTCTCCTCCATTTGGTTCTCATAATCAAACTCCATGGTTGGTTGATACTGGAGCGTCTCACAACTTAACATCAGATTTGCAAAATCTCTCAGTTCATTCAGAATACGACGGCACAGATCAAGTAAAAATTGCTGATGGTACAGGTTTGGACATTTCTCGTATTGGTTCTTCATCTATTACTGGTTATTCCCGCCCTTTAATTCTATCAAATGTTCTTTACGTTCCCGATGCAAGGCGGAATTTGTTATCTGTGCACCAATTCACTAAAACTAATAAGGTTTCCATTGAATTTTTTCATTCTCATTTTATTGTTAAGGACCAGAATACGGGAGTACCACTAATCAAGGGAACATGCAGTGATGGACTATATCATCTCCGTTCTCCAAAGACACGCAGTCTTAGTTTTCAAGCTCATGTGGGTGAGCGTGTGAGTTCGGAAGTTTGGCATCACCGATTAGGACATCCATCCGCTACTTTAAGTCAGTCTGTTATCAAACAGTTTACTTTACCATGTTCTCGCAATACTTTGCTTAGTTCACAAAGCTGTAATTCATGCTTATTAAATAAAAGTCAGCGGTTACCCTTCCATACTTCGTCTTTGCATTCTGTGCATGCTTTACACTATGTCTATGGGGATGTTTGGGGCCCTACAAAGGACAGCTCTCTCCAAGGAAATAGATACTATCTAATTTTGGTTGATCATTTCACAAAATTTTCTTGGTTTTATCCGCTGCAGTTAAAATCACAAGTGGCTGAAGTTTTTAAACAATTTCGAACTTTGGTTGAAAAGCAATTTAACTATTCAATTCGAAATTTTTATACTGATAATGGTGGAGAATTTCTTGCTTTACGCAGCTATCTCAATACAAATGGTATTTCGTGGCTCACGACAGCTCCTCACACCCCTCAGCAAAATGGAACATCAGAACGCCGTCATCGTCAAATTATGAGTATGGGCCGCAGCTTACTTCATCATGCCTCTCTTCCAGGTATCTTTTGGGATTTTGCTTTTGCAACCGCGGTCTATCTTGCAAACAGGCTGCCTACTCCTATCTTACAAGGAATTTCTCCATTCTCGGCTCTTTATGGTCAAGATCCGAATTACTTAAAGCTTCGGGCTTTTGGCTGCTTGTGTTACCCATGGTTGCGGCCATATCAACCTAACAAACTTCAAGCATCTTCTCTCCAATGTATTTTTGTGGGCTACTCTCTCTCTCAAAGTGCATACAAATGTTTTGATCCTATCTCAAAGAAGGTATATTTGTCTCGTCATGTACGGTTTATGGAGCACATCTTTCCATCTTATGTTCAAGATCAACACTTGCCCTCTTTTGAGCATTCTATTATGCGCAAACCGGCATTGGAGCTTCCTGTGCCCTTTACTGTATCTCAGCCATCTATTCGGACAGAAGCGCCACTCAATTCTACTCCTGTTATGGCTGAATCTATTACAACACCTGAGGTGTTGCCTTTGCCGCCATCACCACCTCCTGATGTCCCTTCAGTTGTAGTTCCCACTCGTGGTATGACCACTCGTGCCATGAATAATATTCATAAACCAAAACGGTTTTATGCAGCCACAAAGCATCTTTTAACAGCAGAAACTGAACCAAGTTGTGTCTCGCAAGCATTAAAAGATCCTAATTGGCGACATGCAATGTCAGAAGAATTTACAGCACTTCTAAATCATGGCACATGGACACTTGTTCCTCCTCCATCTCAGAAAAATATCATTGGGTCTAAATGGGTGTTTCGTATAAAGCGGAAACCTGATGGCTCTATAGAAAAATATAAAGCCCGCCTTGTGGCTAAAGGCTTCCATCAACAACCGGGAATTGACTACTCAGAGACTTTCAGCCCCGTAGTTAAACCAGCCACAATAAGGTCAGTTCTCTCTATTTCTCTTATGCAGAACTGGAAGTTACGCCAACTAGACGTGAGCAATGCTTTTCTACATGGGATGCTCACTGAAGATGTCTATATGAATCAACCACTGGGATTTGTTGATAGTACATGTCCCAACTTTGTCTGTCATCTACACAAATCGCTCTATGGCTTGAAACAAGCACCACGTGCATGGTACACGACATTAAGTGCTGCACTTTTGACTCTCGGTTTCCATCAAGCCAAATCTGATGCTTCACTCTTTGTGTTCTCTGAAAGTTCAGTTATCATCTACCTTCTTGTTTATGTCGATGACATAATTATCACAGGCAGCGATTCAGCTATGGTTGACTCTTTTATTCAGAAGTTAGGCATTCGCTTCGCAGTCAAGGACTTAGGTCCTTTAACTTATTTTCTCGGCATTGAGGTTGTCCAATGCCAAGAGGGTCTCCTCTTATCACAACAACGATACATCGTCGATATTTTGCGTCGGCATAACATGGATGGTGCTAAACCTATTGCTACGCCGATGACTACAAACCCACCTGTACCTTCCAATAGTTCCATGGATACAACAGAATATCGGAAGATTATTGGTGCTTTGCAATATCTAACTTTGACAAGGCCGGATATCGCCTTCTCTGTTAATCGTATGGCTCAACGTGTTGCCTCTCCGGATGAAGCTAGTTGGACAGCACTTAAACGCATTCTGCGTTACCTCAAAGGAACTCTCTCATCTGGAATTCTGTTACGTCGACATCCCTCCTATGAGCTCCATGCCTTTTCTGATGCTGATTATGCAGGTGATACAGCTACAGGTACATCCACTTCTGCATATATAATCTTTTTAGGTGATTCTCCAATTTCTTGGAGCTCTCGTAAGCAAAAAGGTGTCTCTCGATCATCCACTGAATCTGAGTACCGTGCACTTGCCTGTGCTTCAGCTGAGGTACGTTGGTTACAACATTTGTTTCGTGAACTTCACTATCCGCTTAAGCAAGTGCCACGAATTCAATGCGACAACATCAGCGCCATTCAACTCTCACTTCATCCAGTTCATCATTCTCGCATGAAACATATCTCAGTAGACTTGCATTTTATTCGTGACCTTGTACATAAAGTTTCTTATCTGTCTCATATGTCAACACACAAGATCAACTCGCGGATATTTTGACAAAGCCTCTCGCTCGCACTCGTTTTCAGCTGTTACGTTCCAAAATCTCCGTGGCTGATGGCACGTCAATTTTGTGGGGGCGTAATAGACTAATCAACAGCTGATCATCTTCAATCAAGCTAATCAAATATTTGTATGCCTTACTTAGAAGATTGTATAATAATTAGTTTATAGTTTACCTTATTTAAAATATTGTGTTGTGATTGATTATCACTTACCTTACATAGAATAGCTTCTTTCTTGTATAAATTCACAAGTTATATGAATGAAAAATAAGTAAGCCTTCTTACTTTATATGTTCCTGCATTGCAACTTAGGGTTTCAGAATAGTAAAATATGTCACTACTAGTGTTACAGAGGTAGCTGTTGGTTTTTGTTGTTTTTCAACTCTTGAACCTCAGCACTTGTAGTTGTAAGAATCCAGCAATTTTAACAACATTTTGCTAATTTTGTTTAATTAACAACTAAACTGCTATTAAAATTGATCCGACGTAGCTGAAATGGTAATAAGATTGCATTTATAACGCTTGTTAAATATATGATTAAAATATATACATTTATAGCAAATAATCTATACTTTTTTAAAAAAATGTGCTGGAAGATTATCTACTATTTTCAGGTCAGTTTTTGATTAGGTAGCACTTATAGTTTAAAGTAATGATGCAATTAATTTTGTTTAATAAACAACTAAACTGCTATTAAAATTGATCCGACGTAGCTGAAATGGTAATAGAATCACATTTATAACGCTTTTAAATATATGATTAAAATATATACATTTATAACAAATAATCTATACTTTTTTAAAAAATATGCTGGAAGATTATCTGCTATTTTCACAATGAAACTAGTGTGACTTTAGATAAATGGGGCAAAGGCAAAAAATGTTAAACAGTACTGGTTACATTTTCAGTGAAACAAATATACATACATCATTTATCCATGTTATATTTCAAAGCCAGGTGGATGGTTCCAATTAAGCTATGTATAAAATAGAAATAAAGGGTCACTCTGACTCTCAAACTTGTATTTCAAAATAAAAAAAATACTCACTTGTTTCCAAAAATACCAACATCAAAAATACTCATTTTTTAAAAAGTACCCCCATAAAAAATATTCAATTGGACCTAATTAACATACATAAATTGAATAGTTTATATTTAAAATAAAAAATATAGAATGGAAGCAGAAGAAGCTGAGAGCAGTTGTGGTAGGTAGAAAAGGTGACATCTGCTATACAACTACCCTCTGTCCATTCTCATAATTTTTGGTTTTTGCTTTCAATTGATTGTCTTATTTATTCTCTTCTAGAAAACTTTTGCTTTACCTAACTCACTTGTTTTCTGGTGTCTGTCTTGCTCCACCAACACCAGCACACATTTTACACTCCCAAATTTGACATTTGGCTCGCTTCTAATATGCATTCAATTTTTATAAAGTTCATTCTCAACTTATATTTGCATCTCTTATTCTTGTAGCTTTATGATTAATTTTATGTGTATTTCAATTTGTTGAAAATTCAATTACCGCTTCTTCTTTTGTTGTACAACGAGAGAGAACCATTCTTTCCTAACCGAGAAAATTTAAAAAAACACTCTATTTTTTAAAATAATAGTAAATTATACCTCAACAAGAAAAAAATAGAGGAAATACTTCACCGTTTTAACACTTTTATTTTTTTACTCTAAAGCCATTTTTTATTATAATAATATTTATTTCTTATTTTTTTTTACTCTCACATGTGTATTTCTCTTTTTTTCCCAGATTTTCTTCTTTCTCTTTCTTCTTGTTCTCCTCCATTTTTTTTCTCCATTTTCTTCTTCTGCTTCTTCATTTATTTTTTTCTTCTTTATCACGCCTCCGCCATTCCTTCAACGATCCGCCATTACTCCGTCGTTGCTCCGCCTTCGCCCCACCTTCGTTTCGTCTTCACTCCGCCATTCTTCCATATTTTAGCGATTTTTTTCTTAACTCGTCGTGATTATTACGATTTATTTTAACTCTCAGATCTAAAAAAATTGTTCTTAAAGTTTTTTAGTTTAGGATCTGAAAATCTGCATTAAAAACGATTTTCTGCAGAAAAAACGATTTTCTGCAAAAAAAACGATTTTCTGCAGAAAACAGCGCCTTATTTATCATATTGTTATCACTATGACGTTATCATATCATTATCATAACACTGCAGAAAAAAACGATTTTCTGTTAAGAAAAAGGCTTGATTATCATTTCTGTATCATTAACGTTAGCATAACTACATCATAACGTTATCATATCAATATCATAATATTATACTGTTATGATAATAATATGATAAGTTTATGATATAGTTATGATAAAGTACGTCATGATAATGTTATGATAATATTTTTTGATATTGTTATGATAAAGTATATTGTGATAATGTTATGATAATAGTATGATAAGTTTATGATAGAAGATTATGATATAGTAATGATAAAGTACGTCATGATAATATTATGATAATATTTTATGATAATGTTATGATAAAGTATATTAAGATAATATTATGATAATTTTTATAAGAATAGGTTATGATAATAGTATAATAAAGTTAATGATAATAGTATGATAATGTACGAAAAATATAATAAGATCATGCAAAGTTTATCATAACATTATGATACGGTTATGATAAAATTATGATAAATTCATGATAAAGTATGTAAATATCTTTGTATAATAAAATTAGGATAAGATAATGATAATATTACGATGTTGTTATGAAAATGTTATATAATTCTACATGTAAAATAATCTATGTAAAAGTAATGAGTTATGCAATAATTATGATAAGTACTCCCTCCATTCTATATTACCTGTCGTTTTAGAGAGTTATTATTATTCTCAAATACCTGACGTTTTGCAATTCCAATACACTTTTAAGTCCCATATTCCATATCTACCCTTATCTCTTACCTTTAATTAATGGATGCTTTCAAAACTGATTACACTCTTTTTAACAAGTTCTTCTCATTTTTATCGAAATCATTAAATTCTACAGATCTTTCTTATTCTTTATATGGGTAAAAATGGTTTATACCATCATTTTCTATTTAGTTCTAAAAACTCAAGGAAAAAAGCATGGATGGAGAGGAGCATAAGAGTACATAAGAAATCACAGAAAAAAGTAACGGAAAGCAGAAGATTGTGCTCAATTTCGACTTGAATGTGGCAGCGAATCAGGAATTCGATTTGAACAAATTTCCAGCCGAAATTATTGAATGTGAGAATGAAGAAATTCGAAAAGAAATTGTAACGATGCTCAAAATCTATCTTCCTAATTTTTTTTGAGAATTTTGTTCATTGTTTCTGTTATATGGATTATTTGTTATGAAAAGTGTATGTCTCTTTGAACTGCAATTGAAAAGAAAAATGTTGAGCTTATGTTTCTTATGCAGTGTGTAGAAATTAATTAGACAAACAGCCATCGACAATTGAGATCCTTTCTTATGTTCATGGGTCTACTAAGCTTTTAGGTTTGCAGGTTACATCATTACAAAAGTAACATTATAAAGAATGGAGCATGTACAAATAGTTAACCATGGGCACATTCATAAAATGTGCGGATGAATGGAATAGGATAGCTTTTGAGGCAGAGAAAAGGTCTGTGTTCATATTTGATTTGGTTTATTTTATAATTTTTGAGTAATCTGATCATAACATCATGTATCTGAAGACAAGCTAATGGTAAATTTGGTTTATGCATTATTTTGTGCTTCTTGGTGCATCCTATTTTTGCAAGATTGAATTATCGGTTTCTATGGTTGAGTTGTGCACCTTAGTACTTCTCTTAACTGATTTAGAATGCACTTTAGTACCTTTCTTAATTGATGCAAGAATTTCATGTTCAATATGTCTCATGCTTTTTACTGAACTTTGATAAAAAAATCTAATGTTATTTATGACATGGCATAATTCTCAAATTTGTAGAAGTATGAAAATGTGAAAAATTACATTAACATTAACTTAATAGAAAATATAAATATTGTAGACTTGGATAGCTAATGACAATTACAACATGTAGAACTACTTTAACTAGGTTAAATAGTGCATAACTTCTTGTACCAATGAAGCGTCGCACTTAAGTTGGTTAGGGAGCTCCTCGAGATTTTCTAACCTTGCCTTGTTTATGTGCGGAATCTTGTATTTATTTGACCCCTTTGCTTTCATTATTTCTATCATGCATAATTGCAAAGATACAAATATCCGATTAGATTTTCTCACGTCAAATAATTCATATGATCGTTCAACAGCTGATATAAGTTCATCCACGGTTTTTGGTGCTTCTCTATACTGCAGAGATTGAATAGCACTAAAAAAACCTAAATCCAAAATATTCAAATCAGAGAGAATTTGGCGATTGGCACATTAAACGAATATCGAAACCTCCTTGTCTAGCTGTCGCACAAAAAGTTTCGTCATTAATATCCACATGAGTTCTCGCATTGTCCTGCTGAATAAAAATCGGATTCATCACATCATCTCTTGGCCATTTTTCTTTTATTTTTGGCAATAGTTTTTCAATTAAATAAGATCTCATGATATCACTATTTACCGAAGTTAAAGGCTTTGTCTCTAATGTGCCTGCTGCTCTATTAATACTGTTTCTTCTAGCAGGCTCTTGCGTAACAAAAGGAAAAAGACCAATTTTTCCGTTAAAGATTTCATTCCCTTGTGAATCGAATCTTGGACGAGCTATAACACTTAAAAACATTACTTTACCAATAAAATTTTTACTTTTACAAGTACGTAGCGGATTTTCTTCTTCTGCCAACAAGTAGTATTTTTCCGATTTTTTGGTCATGTAAAACCACTTCTCGTCAATATGAATGACGTTGTACATTTCTTTAAAAATTGGATCACGAGGAATGCTACTATCATCAAGCATTGAAATGCAAAATTGCAGTCGAACTCTCATGTTTTCCTCCTTTAGAAAAGGCTTTATGGCATTCGAATGTCGCCGTATCACACCGGACTTGAGAAGACTAAACACTCTAGTTTTGCTCACATTTATAGAACATGCTAAAGATTCCAAACTTGTCCGCTTATGTAAAGGAATGCTCCGAATCTGTTCCAAATCAATTTCAATTCTTTTACGCCCACAATTTCCCGTCTTTTTATGAACAACTACAACATTTTCACTCAGTTTAGCTTGTCTCCATATACGCTGAATCGAACGAACTGAAACTGAAAATTTTGCAGCCACAATATTTGTAGTTCCTCGTTTTAGTTTTCCATCAACACTTTTCTCTAGAAGCATTTCATATATAGATCTTCGTTCATCGTTACTCAATTCTTTCCTTGTTCTTTGATATTATCCAGGTCCTGGTGTATCATCTGCGAGTAAAAAGGATAACAATCATACACTAAATTTAAAAAACTTGCTTTATAGATAATCATGTGCAATGCTGGAAATATGTTGCCATAATAAAAATATGTTGCCATAATGAAAATATGTTATCAGTAAACAATATTTGTTGCCATAATGAAATAATTTGCCATAATGAGATATGGTGTATTAACAAAAATGTGTTTCCAGTAAAAAATATTTGTTCCCGTAGAGAAATATGCTGCCATAATGAAGTATGATGCCATAATGAAATATGCTGCATTAATAAAAATAGAAACATACCGTCACTCGTCGGAGATTCTGGAAGAACGTTGAGATCAAAAGTAAAATCGTTAACATCGTCATTGAGGTTCGGGATGCGATTATTCAACTGCTCTTGTAAATTTTGTCGTTGTAATTCGATATTCCCATCATGAATATCTAAATTTAAATTTGGAATATTAGGCCAATGATCATCTTCTTCGTCTGTTGCCATTTTGAATTGGTTATGGAGCATATTAGATTAAGTTGCTTTCTTTAATAAGCTGCTTTTGAGAGGGAAGTTGAAATTTTTTGTTTTCTTGTTCAATTTAAAATTTTCCTTTTTTGTTCATAGTCCCGCCAACACATGGAATATAAAACGTTTGCTTTCAATGCTTCATAGATAATGGAGTTGAATATTGTAGAGTACTACTCAAATCAGGAAATGCTTGCATCGTATATTTAAAAGGATAAATCTCTTTAATAGGGCTAAATTAGTCAATAACAGCCATATTAATTAGTTTCTTAATTTGTGGGCTATCTCCTAAAATGACTGGTAATATAGAATAGAGGGAGTATGTGATAATTTTATGATACTGTAATGGAACTATTATCTAATTTTATATAAATTATGTAACATAATTTGTGCAAAAAGAATATAAAAAAGGTTATAAAAAAATATGAGAAAGGTTATATAAAAATTATGATGAAATTGTGATAATATTATAATAAAATACGATTTGTACAATAGAATTATGTTAAAATTATGAAAATCATATGTTTGCATTTTATTTTTTATCAAATTTTTAAATCTAAATTTGAGATGATCAATTTTAACTAATTGCAAATTAAAATTAAAATTAAATTGCAGAAAGAATTTATTTATTTTAATTGAAAAACCATTTAAATTTAATAATGTATTGGTATTTTTAGTAGTTGTAGTTATATGAAGTCTTAATGAATATTAAAAAGAAAAATAAATTTATTTTATCTAAAATAGTACAGTGAGCTAGCAATATGAATATGGTTGCTTTTGGTTGCAGGTGTTGCGTGTGAAGGTGCTACGTGTCAAAAAGGAAGAAAAATAAACAAAAGTTATGTCAGAACATGTGGCATATAATTGGAGTAAAATTAAAAACTTTTAGACATGGAAAAGTAAAAACATAAAACGTCAAAACTGTGATGTATTTTTTTTAATTTTTCCGCATTGATGTAAAATTTACAAATATTTCTTTATTTTAGGTAAATATCTAAATCTCTCTTCATCCTACATATTTGAAATTAATTATATATTCTCGCACCAGTACATAATTATTTTTAATAATAGTTTTCATATTATAAAATTCAAATGTAAATTTAAAGGTTAGTGATGGATACCGAATCCTACAATAAATAGAATGGAGCCGAGTCACAGGAGATCCACTCTCGGGTGATACCGAACTCCCCACGAAGGTCTGAATATATGAAGAAGATACCGAATCCCCCGAGATTCGGTAATACGCCAACAAAGACCAAATCCCATAGGATCCGTCTAAAGCGCGTTAAGTCCGGGATTCGGGTAGACCGCCAAGATTGGAAGTATTCTCCTATTCGGACACAAACACCGAATATGGAAGGATAAACTCTACCTTAGGAAGATAAGACTATTTAGGAAGACGTTCCTAAATAGGACTCTTATCAGATTAAGGTAGATCTCGACAAATCAGGAGAATCCCTACTATATTGCCGAATCCCTACAAAGTAGGATTCACTTACCTATTACGACTCTACAAGGTATATTCGACTACTATAAAAGGAGTATGAGGTATGCCTAGAATCACAATTACATTCGTATACACAAAACGCTGCTCAAAACTCTAAACTGACTTTAGTATCAGAGAGTTAATCGGACAACCACCGTCCGGTTAGCTTCTACCCTGTTTTGCAGGTCTTACTCAACGGCTCAGAAGGCAGAATCCATCAATTGGCGCCGTCTGTGGGAAAAGCTTAACTAAACTTCAAAACGAAGGAGTTTTTCTGAACTCAAAAACAAATTTCATTGAAGAAGATGACTTCTGAAAGAGTGAACCTGAAAGACAAACAACCAATGGACCCAAAAGACACTCCAGAGATAATCAACATGACAGAAGACAGGCTTCACAACTTCGGGGAGAAAAGCAATACCGGAGGGCCCTCTTTTTCAACACCTCAGTACCAAACTAATCCGATGAGGGGAAGCAACCCAATCGCTTTCAACCTGAACACTGAAGAACAACAAATGCCGAGCGTAGCAGCACAAGATTCGTACAACGAAATGCTGAAAAAGGTACTAGAATCCGTCCAAGAAAATCTGGACAGATTGGCTAGCGAAGCCAAAAGAACGAACGATGGGCACGAAGAAACCATGAAAACCCTGAGGGAAAATTTCAGCCCAACAGCTCCCAGAAGAAGAGGGAGAATAGAAAACGCAAACCCAAGCCGCCGAGAGACGAGAGCGGAAAATAACAAAAGCAAGGAACCCCGAACCGGAGGGAATGAAGAAAGAAACGAAACAAGAAACCAACGAGAGAATAGAACAAGTGATGAGGAAAGCCCAAACGATCAAAATAGAAACAAGTCCAACGAGGAATCACCAGAGACGCCTAGAAATGAGCATAACCAGGAAGACGCCCGAAGTGGTTTGAGTTCAAAGAGAGACGAACGGAGAGAGAAGGAAAAAGAAGATGCCCCACCAAAAAGCAAGCGACAAGACAAAGATGCAGGGAAAGAACAACCAAAGAAAAAACACCAAGAAGGGGAGGGCGAATCCTCAGAAGCGCCCCAAAAAAGCAAGGCCACATACGTAGTGGAAGAAGACTTGGAGGAAAAGATCGCCAAAGCACTCAAAAAACTGAAATCAGAAGAGTTAGACATAGACGATCTCAGGTTGAAAGGATCCCCCCTCTCGCCTGAGATCATGGAAGAAACTATCCCGTACAACATGAAACTGCCGGTCCTGCCAACCTTCAACGGGGAAGGGGATCCCCGAGATCACACATCTAGATTCACAGCAACCATGGGGCTACTCAGCGTATCAGACGCCATTCTATGCAGGGTCTTTCCCACCACGCTCACAGGCACAGCCCAGAGATGGTATAACAAATTAAAGCCATGATCAATCAAGAGCTTTGCTTCGCTCTTAACAGAATTCCTCAACAGATACCTCACAAACATACCAGCAAAAACTACTACCAGCATCCTGAGATCCTGCATCCAAGAAGAAGGAGAAACCTTACGAAGCTACATTGAACGATTCAACAAGCAAGCTATGAAGATTGACAACCTGAACGTCGACATGGCGACTGAAGCGTTGCGAGAAGGAACGCGATTCGGAAAACTGGTGGACAAGCTGCTAGTTAATAAACCCAAGACTTTCTCGAACTTGATGGGCATGGCCCAGAAATACTTCGAGCTAGACGAAGGGCGAAGGGCGATTCGTGGAAAAGAAGCAAAAGGAAAAGAATCGAAAGAGAAATCCAGAGAAAAGACGAAGTCGAAACCTGACGATAGGAGAGGAAGGCCAGAAGAAAATAGACGATTCGCCCCCCAGACAAGATATGAACCAAGATATGACCCAGAGATGACGAGAATAACTTCACACCACTAAACACCAGCCGAACTAATGTCCTCATGTGGATCAAAGAAAACGTCAAAAACGTGGTATGGCCACCAAAGATGAAAGCAGAGATAAGAGACACCAGGAAATACTGCAAATTTCACGAAGATTACGGACATGAAATGGATAGCTGCAGAGATTTAAAGGTCGAGATCGAAAGAATGATCGACACGGGCGAGCTAAGGAAATTCGTGGCTCGAAAAGAGAAGAGCAATGACAAAGGAGAAAAAAGAAGTAGAGAGGACAAACCGAAGGAGAAAGAAGATGAACGCCCATCCAAAGTACTAGGAACCATACACATGATCAATGGAGGCGGACACAACAGCTCCACGATCAGGAGAAAGCAAAGAAAAGAAGTGATGAACATCAGAGAAACTCACATGCCGCCAGTAATCTTTGATGTGGAAGACTACGAACATGTCAAAGCACCCCACAACGATGCTTTGGTAGTAACTACTATCATTGAAAATTGGAACATGGAGCGAATCCTAATCGACGAAGGAAGCGCAGTTTACCTTATGACAAACGCAGCGTACAAAATGCTTGGAGGAACTACATCAAGGCTACGCCGAGTCCCGATTCCGCTATCAGGACTCGGTGGCCCCTCCATCAATCCACTAGGAGCAGTCACCTTGGAAGTAATAATCGGCCCAGAAAGAGGAATCAACAAGAAAGTCATGTCACTGTTCAACATAGTAGACATGGAATTAACATACAACGCCATCCTAGGAAGACCCTTCCTCCATGATTCGGCGGCGGTGACTAGCATAAGAGCATTGGAATTGAAAATACCAACCGAGAAAGGAGTAGTGACGCTGAGAGGAGACCAGGGAATCGCCAAGAAATGCTATGACGAGTCCGTAGTGGATCTTGAAGAGAACAAGACCGAGAAGAAGGAAGAATAGGAAAGGAAAACGACCCATCGCTAGTAACGATTTTATGTCTTACCCGATGGCGTCAAAACTATCTTTAATGTTTTGTATGCAGTCTTTTTATCAAATAAAGTTCAATTTCCTACTATGTGATTAGCCAGACGAATCAATAAAGAAATAAAAATCAAGAACTGCCACGAATGATTAAATCAAAGATGAAAAAATGAGTTAAGATTAACTCAGAAAAGGCAAAATCGCCAAAAAAGGCGAATCGCCACAAAAGGCGGATAGCCAAGAAAAATGAGTTAAGATCAACTCAGAAAAGGAAAAATCGCCTAACAAGGCGAATCGCCACAAAAGGCGAATAGCCAGGAAAAATGAGTTTAGATTAACTCAGAAAAAGGCAAAATCGCCAAAAAAGGCGAATCGCCACAAAAGGCGGATAGCCAAGAAAAATGAGTTAAGATTAACTCAGAAAAGGCAAAATCGCCTAATAAGGCGAATCGCCACAAAAGGAGTTTAGATTAACTCGAAATAAAAAAAATAAAAATAAAGAGAGTTTAGATCAACTCTAAAAGCAAAAACACCAAGAAAGGGTTTAGAATAACCCTCGAGGCAAGACAAGTACATAAATCAAACACTGATATAAAGCAAGAGCACACTTATGCAGAAGCACGAAGAAAATATATTCATAGATCGCGAATTACAAAAGAACAGAAATTCATAAATTATGAAATACAATCAAAAGAAAGACTACTTAACACGGTCCTTAGATATCCTATCAAGAAGATCACGAGCGATGGCCTGGGGATCCAACCCATTAACTCCAGAAAGATCGATATTGGGGTTCTGCTCCAGAAGTTTTCTCCCAATCGCAAGGCGATACTCGTTAATCAAAGCAGAATAAAAAGCCTTTGTATCAAGTAAACGGATATGGAGTCCTTCCACCTCTGATCTTAGTTTATTCCTCTCCTCACCAACAAGAGTATTGATTCGAATAAGCTCCTCAATCTCTTGAGTCAAGTCATTAGTTTTCTTCTCGATCACTCTGACTTGACGATCATTAATCGCATCATGCGCCTTAAGCTGCGCCAAAAGTGAATCATGCTCCTCCAAAGATGCCTTCAACTTTGCCCTCTCAGACTCGGAAGTTGCCAAAAGAGAAGATAGACGCTCGACCTCCTCCTCAGCACACTGACGGCGGTCATTCAACACCAAAACAGATTGAAGAGCCTACAACACCAAAAAAATAGATCAGTAAGGAAATAACAAACTCAACAAACATTATATTCAATAAAGAAAACACCAACTCACAGAGAAACCATGAAAACAAGCTAGATCGGAGAGCTCCTGCCCCGGCCTAGAACAGAACCATGTGATATCATCAGGAATCGCCAAAGTCCGGATGTATTCCGCCAACACTCTAGGGTTCAGCAAACTAGCTGGATCATGACCTTCAACCCATTGCACCAAATTTGGAGCAGATGAAGAGCTTCCAGGAAGACTCTCTCCCGATGGAGAATCATCACTAACTCGACGTCTCTTCCTAGACGGAGAATCCATATTTCGACCCAAGGAAATCTCTTCCGGATCAACAACAATCAACCCACCTGAATTCACACCCTCGACTCCCCCCGAGACGGCAAATGGTGCTAGAGGGGGAGGTGGAGATGGAACAGCCTCATCACCTGCCAGTTCAACCACATCATCATCATATATAATAATAGCCCCGTCGCCCGCAGGCAATACTGTCTCGGCAGGAACAATAGGCGCCCCAGCAGGGATTACATCAACATCGATATCGCCAGGAATAATGTCGGCGATGTGAGCTTCAGGACCGCCCATCGGAATACCCAAATCTACTTGAAATCCGGAAAGGAAATCGTCAGAAGAAGAAGACATCCTACAAAAAAAACATCAAGAGAAATTAAACAAATTAATATACCTTGAGGAAAGGAGTAGCAAAGATCCGCCAGGCCTCGAGGAGGATCCTCCAAAGGAAACAATCGATGCCGAAGATGACTATTAACCAAAACATCTAAGATAGGACGCTGAAGAACATTATAGAATGATATATCGAAAGCAAGTGTCGACTCAGATAAACTTAAAGGAGACGGACAGCTCCGGACTTGATGAGAAGAAAAACCGTCCGAAAAATGAAGGAAAGCAAAGTTATGATAAACAATAAAGAAACGCCTTCGCCAGCGACTGGTCAGGAAAGGAAGATAAATACGAGATCGCCCTTCTCTACCAAGGGCGAAAACGAAACAACCATTGCATTTCCTAAAGTCTATAAAATAATACAACACGTTAAGAGAAGGGGCATAACCCCGAAGCCTACACGCCTCCGAAAAGGCAAGCACTACTTTAATCGTGCGAGGATAAAGTTGTCCCGGAGCAACCTTTAAATCCCTACACACTTCTACTAAAAACGAATCTAAGGGAAACCTAAGACCAGCAGCAAACTGCTCTTCAAAAAGAACCACCCTACAGGATGAGCCTGGAGAATCGGAGGCAGCCATATTGGCACCAGGTAATATTACCCTATAATCAGAATGAAAGCTATACTTAAAGTAAATATCTAAGACTTCACTCCTACGAAGCCTTGATCTGGTAAAACCCATAGTAGCGCATGCATCTTCCACTCGACTAAGAGGCATCCTAGAACAGGAAATCACAAATATAAATACGAAGTGAAGATCAAACAGGAAATATATCGAAGAACATATTGAAGAACACCAAGAACAGAAAAGTATTTTCCAGAGCGACGATCATGAAAAACATATATATAAACAGAAAAGCAACCTTAATATCCAAATAACAAGAAGAAACATACCTGAAAATCTGGAGAAAACAAGTTATGAAGAATGAAATGAGCGGACGAAGAACAAGGAAGAAATAATTGCAGTAATAAGAATGAGTTCGAAAAAGTGAGAGGGAAAAGAAGAAATACAAAGAGATTAAATATGAAGAGTTTCGAACATTCGCCGAATCACTAAATGCCGACACGTGGCAACATAAAGAATCTTACCAGAGAAGAAACGTTACCCACCAATATATGAAACGACTCGCCCAGAATACAAAGCGACTCGCCCGTGATATAAAAAGACTCAGCTCCGAAAGAGCTAAAATCTACTAAGGCATGAATACCAATTACTTCAGCTCACTTGCGGGGGGGCTAATGATGGATACTGAATCCTACAATAAATAGAATGGAGCCGAGTCACAGGAGATCCACTCTCGGGTGATACCGAACTCCCCACGAAGGTCTGAATATATGAAGAAGATACTGAATCCCCCGAGATTCGGTAATACGCCAACAAAGACCGAATCCCATAGGATCCGCCTAAAGCGCGTTAAGTCCGGGATTCGGGTAGACCGCCAAGATTGGAAGTATTCTCCTATTCGGATACAAACACCGAATATGGAAGGATAAGCTCTACCTTAGGAAGATAAGACTATTTAGGAAGACGTTCCTAAATAGGACTCTTATCAGATTAAGGTAGATCTCGACAAATCAGGAGAATCCCTACTATATTGCCGAATCCCTAAAAAGTAGGATTCACTTACCTATTACGACTCTACAAGGTATATTCGACTACTATAAAAGGAGTATGAGGTATGCCTAGAATCACAATTACATTCATATACACAAAACGCTGCTCAAAGCTCTAAACTAACTTTAGCATCGGAGAGTTAATCGGACAACCACCGTCCGGTTAGCTTCTACCCTGTTTTGCAGGTCTTACTCAACGGCTCAGAAGGCAGAATCCATCAGTTAGTATTATACAAATTCACTAATTTTATATGTTTTTTCAATTAAATCATGTATTTTAAAATTTATCTTAAAAATACACCTGAGGTGACAATCATTTATTGGTGGAATTTGCTGAGTTGGAGGTTGTTTTTCAGCTGCCACCTCAGCAAATTATGACTCCGTGAATGAATTTGAAAAAAAAAAGTTGCATTTTTATGATAAATTTTAATAGACGTGATTAAAATTAAAAACACGTTTTAAATTGGTCAATTTTTATAACATTATCCCTAAATTTAATTATATTAAATAGGTTTTCCAAAAAAATTATATTAAATAATAACATTTATAAAAATAGTTTATAAACGTGAAAAATGATTCAAATATTCATTTATTTTAAAATCAATTGTTTATAGAAAAAATAGAAAAAATAGAATTTAAAAGAAATAATTTATACAAATTAAAAACTTATGACAGTTCTTCCTTAATAAAAAAGATTAAAAAACAGTAGCTTATATAATAGGTAAAAATCAAATATTTAATAAACAAGATCTTTTATAATAATAAAAATAATGTTAATAAAAATAACTTTTATAATAAAATAAAATAACAAACAATTAGCTATATAATTAAAAATTAAAAAACATATCTGTTAATCATAATTTATATAATAAAAGTTAAAAAACAATACACAACTTATACAAATTAGAAACTCATTGAGATATAATTCTTTAAAATATTAAATACTTTTGAAATACAAAATTTTATAATACAAATTAATATTTAAATAACTAATTTATGTAAATTAGAAACCCATCATAATGCTTCTCTCATAATAACTTTTAGGACAAATTCATTATTAATTTTTAAAATTATATGTGTTTTGATTAACTAGTCTGCAAACTAATTTTTTTTCTTTCCAATACTTGAACTTACAAAGAACATGTCTCTAAATCATTCCGTAAAAGAGTGTGCGATTCACGCTCTAACAACGACCAGTTATTTAAAAAAATACCACTTATAACTACATAATTTAAAACGGAGATCCATCGATAGATTTGGACATATATTTTTTTAGAGTTCATGGATTAGAAAGAGAATAAATTTAGTCTAAAGACCGATTAATTAAAAAATGTATAGTTTAAATATCTACTAATGAATTAAGCCTCACTTTTATTATAGATAATTCTAAAAAGGCTTAATCACCAAAAAATGCCAAACCTATACGTTTTGTGTCAATTATAGCCAAACCTTTAAAAATCACCAGATTTAGCCAAAACTTATATGTTCAATTTCTTTTTAGCCATTTTTGAATTGAACCAGTTTTTCGGACACTGTGTCGTCCACGTCACCGCCAACTAAGCAATTGGCTGGCATGTCAGCTGAAATATTTAAATAAGGTTTGGCTATAACTGACACAAAATGCATAGGTTTGGTATTTTTTGGTGAATAAAATTAATTTTAAAATTAAATAATTAAATGATTAATTATGTTATACTAGAATTCATATATATTTAAAAAAGTAATATTTTTATTTAAGCTAATTAAAAATTAATTTATTTTTTACTAAATTTAAATAATTCTAATAATTGTTTTTACATATTTGAGGGATATATAATTAATTTAAATTCTAATAAAAACAAAAAATGTCATATTCATCTTAAAATTCATTTTTTTAATTCCATTCGTTGGTTCTTTAACACCGTCGCCGTTTGAAACCCAATTGTTCGTCTTCCGACGAACAATCTGAGAGTAATATACACAACAAACATACGACAGTGTTCATAATTCAACTATACACACACAAACATAAAAATAATCACTGAATAGACTGTTTATTTAAAGGACGAGTTTAATTATTTTCTCATTTTTTTTTAAAAAAAAAGTGAAGCTCATTGTGGTGTAATCAATATATATCATGATGTTTATAAGCATAAACGCATATGTCATTTTACTCGGCATAGCCAAAAAATTACCTTAATTTACACATAACTAATTTATTTATTACCTAAACCAGTCATAACAAGATCTCAACAACATTAAAAATAATAAACTAAGTTCAAAATCATCATGAACATTAAATCCTTTCACCCAAATTTAATTCAATATAAATTCCTAAGTAATACATTAATTCATTTTTTTAATTACATATTCATTAAAATATATTATAATATAAATTTATTAGATTTAATTAGGTTTAATAAGAAATTAAAATTAATTTTAATTAGTATTAAATAGGAAATATTAATTAATTTTAAATATATATAAATTTTATAAATGATATAATTAATTTACTAATTATTAAATTTAAAAATTGGCATGAATTTAAAATTTGGTTTATTCACCGAAAAAATACCAAACCTATATTTTTTGTGTCAGTTATAGTCAAACCTTATTTAAATATTTCAGCTGTCATGCCATCCAATTGCTTAGTTGGCGGTGACGTGGACGACACGGTGTCAAGAAAACCGGTTCGATTCAAAAATGGCTAAAAAAGAAACAGAATATATAAGTTTTGGCTAAATCTGGTGATTTTTAAAGGTTTGGCTATAATTGACACAAAACGTATAGGTTTGTTATTTTTTGGTGATTAAGCCTTCTAAAAAATAGAAAGTAAATGAGCAGTTTATCCTTAAGATGGGTTGTTTTTAAAATGTGCATATAATCAGTTTTTAAAAATGTGCATATAATCATTTTTTGTATTCTAGGAATGATGTTTATCGAAGTCAAAATTTTTTATTTTTTTAATGTTTAATTTTGATTTTTGCTTTGGGTAAAAATTTCAGTTGTATTAGATTGCTTGGTTGACCACTTGTGATATTAGTATATTATCATTCATAAAAAAACTTATTATTAAATTCAAATATAATTTTGAAACATGTAGCTTTATAATAGAATAAGTCAGAAAAATAAAATAAGTATATTACAAAATTCTTTCCCTCCGTTTGGCTCCGATTTCGCCAAGTATCATCTCTGAATATCAAAATATTTTTATCAAGGATCGTAGCATTATTGATTGTTCTTTAATTGCTAATGAGATTTTACATTTAGCTAATAAAAAAAAATTGTTGTTTCTCAAACTTGACTTTTACAAGGCGTTTGATTTGATTTTGTTGGGTATTTTAAGGGCTATGGAATTTCCGGATATTTGGATCATTTGGATTAAGAATTGCCTTTCTTCGGGTACTACTTAACGCGGAGTTCGTTAAGGCGACCCTATCTCGTTTTTCTTTTCGTTCTGGCTTTAGAGGAACTGAATAGTATTTTTAAAAAGGCGAGTGTTGAAGAGCTGATTGAAGGCTATTCTTTTGATAATAACTCCGACCCGGTTTCTTAACTTCAATTAGCAGATGACACCTTATTATATTTTCCTTTCAACATGGATCACATCAAGAATATCATTCGAATTTTTAGATGTTTTAAGATTGTTTCAAGTCTCAAGATTAATTTCCACAAGAGTTCTCTAATGGGAATTAATTTGGCTGATCATGAGATGGATGTGGCTGCCAATGTTCTATGTTGCAAAATCGACTCCTTTCCTTCTAAGTATCTTGCTCTTCCTCTGGCTTATCGTTCCATTACTTCAGGCACTTGGAACACTATTATTTAACGAATTAATCACAAGTTCGCGCTTTGGAAAGGCTCTTTAATGTCTCCAATAGGAAGGTTAATTCTCATAAAATCTGTCCTACATAGTATTCCTGTGTACATTATGTCGATTTTTAGAAATATGCCAATTGCCATCCTAAATCATCTTGAGAATCTTATGGAAAGATTTTTATGGAAAGATGATGCTTCAGGTAGAGATTTTTGCAAAGTCTCTTGAAATTCATTTTGCAATAATGGGCATTTTTCAGTTGCGTATGAGTAACCAAAGTTTACTCCTTAAATGGGTTTGGAAAGTGCGTTTTAATAACCCGGATTGGCTTTGGAGTAAAGTTGTTCTTGCTAGTTCTCATATGAGAGACTGGAATTCTCGTACCTCTTTAGCATTCCTAATCTTTCTTTTAGTTGGAATGGTATTCGTTCGACTTGTTGCCTGGACATTCAAGTTTCAGATATTTTTATCTCAATATTAAATTTACTATCAAGAATGGTCTGGCAATTTCTTTGTGGTTTGATCGTTGGCATGCTTGTGGTATATGCATGATTTATTCCCTCGTTTATTTAACCTCTCAAGGCGGAAAAATGTTTGCTTCGCGGATTTTATTCGTTTGCCTATGATTTGGAGACGTAGACTTCGCTAAAATGATGCTATTTGGTGGGTTAAAGAGAATGGAATGTACGCAGCAGCAAGTTACCGTCGTCTCTTTGGCCATCATCAGTTTTCAGTCATGAACATAACTGCTACCATCTCAAATCACCAAGTTGCTACTTCTAATTTTTCACGGTTGCTACTATTTTAGAAACTGATGTAGCAGCTCTGTTGGGGACTGTTTCAACTCCATTTTCAGTCCTTTGGTCTTCAATATCTCCTCCAAGAATCTTGTTCTTCGTTTGGTTGGGTTTCCATGAGAGGATATCCTCTTTGGTGCTTCTGAATAATAGGAATATTTAAGTTGCGGATCGTATCTTCTATTCCTTATGTAGTTTGCATGAATCTCAAGAACACAACCTATTCCGTTGCTCTTTTGCAACTTCGTTTTGGAACATAATTCTTGATTAGCTAGGAATTTCTTCAGTGATGCCCTAGTCTTTAGTTGGATTCTTTAGTCTTTGGAAATCGTTTGCCACTAGTAGAAAACATCAAATTAGCGACGGAAATTTGCGACGGAAATTAAATCCGTCGCTAATTTGATGTTTTGGCGACGGAATTTGCGACAAAGTTGTAAATCTGTCGCCACAGTTGTAAAAGTGTTGGCGGGTATGATCCCACCATTTTAGCGACGGATTCGGCATCGCAAATCCGTCGCTAAAAGGGCGGGAATTGGCGGGTTTTATTGAGCCAAATTTAGCGACGGATTTCTCAATCCGTCGCTAAATTCTGCCTCAATTGAAACGCACCGTTTCAATTAGAAGTTTTGCGACGGACAAAAACGTCCGTCGCAAAAGTTTAGCGATAAACGTTATTGTCCGTCGCAAAACTTCTAATTGAAACGGTGCGTTTCAATTAGGCCTACTTTTTGCGACGGATTTGCGACGGATAACAATCCGTCGCAAAAAATAGACCTAATTGAAACCTGGTCTCCTCCTTTACTCTTTTTCTTATTTTGTTTGGTTTTCTGCCGCCATCACCAGTCCTCCTCCTTCCTTTTCTTTTGCCGGTCGCCATCAGTCCTCCTCCCCGCCATCAGTCCTCCTCCTCCACCGAGCGCCGCCGCCATCAGTCCCTCCTCCTCCACTGAGAGCCGCTGCCATCTGTTTCTTCTCCTCCACCGTGCGCCGCCGGTCCTGTTCTCTCCTCCACCGTGCGCCGCCGTCTGTTCCTCCTCATCCACCGGCGGTAAGTGTTATATTAGTTAATTATTTATTTTGTTTATTCAACCTAAATTAATTGTTTAGTATATTGATTTAATTTATGATTTCGATTTTAGTTGACGTATACCCGCTACTGCCGCCGCCCTCATTGCTGTCGCTGTCGACGTCCCGCTGCCGCTGCCTTTGTCCAGCCGCCATAGTGAGTTTTTCATTATTTAATTTAATTTTGTTTAATTAAATATTATAATTTATAGTTTAGGTAAAAAAACTCTAGTTTAGATTAATTTAGTTTATTTTAGTTTAATTAATTATAATAAGTAGTTAATTATAATTACTTTACATAAAAAAATTATAGTTTAGATTAATTTAGTTTAACTTCATGAATTAATATATAATTTGTTTTGTTAATTTAATTGTCAAGTTTAATTAATTAGGTTAATTGATTAATTTGGTTAAAATGTTAAGTAACTAATGAATTACAATTATATTTGATTAATTGGTGTAATCTAGATTTATAATTTATTTAAATTAATTAGTTCTAAAAATTGATTACGTAATTTATTTTAGATTTATTGATTAATTGGGTTAAATTGTTAAGTTAGATTAAGTTAAATTGTTAAGTTAATTAGCTTAATTGATTGATTAGGATTAGGATTAGGTTTAGATTTTGATTAATTGGGTTAAATTGTTAAAGTTAGATAAATTTGGTTGATTAAGTCTAATTGGTTGATTAAGTTAAATTGTTACGTTAGTTTAATTGATTGATTGGGATTAGGATTAGTTTTATTAATTAGGTTAATTAAATATTTTTTAATTAAATGCATTTAAAATATTAAAGTTTTTTTGTCAAAGATTTAAAATATTAATTGAAGTAATAGATTATATGTGGCATGATTTGTTGGATTGTGCTATGTAATTTGCTTGCAGGACTTCCTTGAAAAATGGGTGATGCTCATTTTTAGGGGAAGTTCTGCCGAATTTTTAGTAGAAATTTTTTATTAATACGTGTTTTTATTTAATATGATAGGTTTGCATTCTCTGACAGTCGCTGATAGCCCACGCACCGTGGTTCCGATTGATCCGGACGTTTCACCTTCTCTTTGCGGTTCTGCCCTTCAACAAGTAGGTTTTATCGCTCAATTAATTTGATTTATTTTAGTTGGAATATATTTTATTTACGATAATCAACCTAAATAAACCTCGATTTTATTCCCACCGAATAAAATCGTAAACCTAGCCGTAGAGTTCCCGTCCCGTGTGTTCAAGAGATTGAACGACAAGAGATTGTACAGTTTGTACAGTTCGCAAAACTTGTGCTTCCGTAACTCGATCACGAAAAACCATATATGTCTAGTAGCGGTAGAAAAATATTCGGTTGTTTTCCAGCGTTTGTTCTCCGGGTGGATGTTTAGTATATGTTTTGTAACGCTTATTCCTCGAGGAATATATAATTAGCGTTACAACGCATATACTAAATATCGCACTAAAGGAGAACGACGCCGGAAGGCTGCCGAATATTTTTTTCCGTTGCTAGGCATATATCGTGGCCGAGTTACGGGGCACCTGTTTTGCGAATGGGATAGGGCCCTACCTTTTCAGCAGTCAATTACATTGACTTTGCTTATCTCGAGTGAAAACCCCACCTCTAATTATCCGCGCTACAGAAATGGAGACAAACCGCAGTTGGATGTACAGGAGCCACACAAACGGGCTGCTAACCACAGGTTATAAGGAGCATGTGAAGGAGTTTGTCCGGTTTGCATTACGGCATCCGGCTTGTATGAGCGGGGTACAGATAAAATGCCCCTGCCCTAAGAGAGGTTGTCGAAATACAAGCTATCGGGATGTCGATGAGGTGGAATTCCATCTATTGAAGAATGGGTTCGTGAAAGGTTACCAAGTATGAGTTTTTCATGGCGAGGGGAGCGTTTTGAACCCCCCTCCCCTTGCACAGTTACCGGAGCAGGATGTTGAGTTCGTCTATGAAGATGAGGGGCCAGGTGAGTTCAGTTCCGCTCAAAGAATGATTCTTGATGCGGCCGGTCCAGAAATAACGTTTCCTGAAGATGAGCTCCCGAATGCTGAAGCTCAAAATTTTTATGATATGATGCGTGCGGCTGAAGAAGACATATGGCCTGGGAATAGCAGACACTCTCCATTTTCTGCATCTGCTAAAGTGATGAAGATCAAGTGTCGACATAAGGGTTCAGTAGCTTTAGTTGACGACGTATGCGGATTGATACAGGAGCTGCTCCCAGAGGACAACAAGATGCCAACGAATTTTGCTAAAATTAAGAAGCTGGTTAAAGGTTTGGGGTTTCCGGTTGAGGTTATTGACTGTTGTTTTTATAACTGTATGATTTATTGGGGGGAGGACGCGGATCTAACGCACTGCAAAGTTTGCAATTATGCGCGGTGGAAACCTGTGACCCACGGAAAATCCACAAAAAGAAAGGCTAACGTGCCATATAGTAAAATGTTCTATTTTCCAATAACTCCGAGGCTACAGAGGTTGTACGCTTCGAAAGCCACTGCTCGGCATATGACGTGGCACGCAGACCACGAGATGGATGGTGATAAGATGTGCCACCCGTCCGACTCTCCGGCTTGGAAACGTTTTAGTGAACTGCATTCTGAGTTTGCCGATGAAGGGAGAAATATCAGATTAGGCTTATGCTCCGATGGGTTTCAGCCATTTACCAATTTTGGGCAGCAGTATTCCTCGTGGCCGGTCATTTTGACGCCGTACAATCTCCCCCCAAGCATGTGCATGAAGGATGAGTTTATGTTTTTAACGGTTTTGGTACCGGGGCCTAGAAACCCAAAACACCTAATGGATATCTTCCTACAGCCGCTGATTGCAGAGTTGAACCAACTGTGGGAATGTGGAGTCCAGACATATGACGTTCATAAGCGTCAGAATTTTCAACTAAAAGCGGCTCTTATGTGGACAATAAATGACTTTCCCGCTTATTCTATGTTGTCTGGTTGGAGCACTGCTGGTAGAAAAGCATGCCCGTACTGCATGGAAAACACCGATGCATTCACACTGGATAAAAGCGGTAAACAATCGTGGTTTGATTGCCATCACAAGTTTTTGCCTCCGAATCACCAATTCCGTCGAAATGTTACTGATTTCCGTAAGGGGAAACGAGAGGTCGGGAAAAGGTTTGCAGGGGTGAGAACTGGAGATGAACTGTTAGCAGAGATTGATCGACTGGGGTTTAAGAAGGCATTTGAGCCTGGTGCGAAAGTTACTAATGCATTACTGTCAAAAGATCATGGGTGGAATAAAAAAAGTATCTTTTGGGATTTGCCTTATTGGAGAACGAATGTAATACGTCACAATCTCGATGTCATGCACATTGAGAAAAATGTCTTCGATAACATTTTTAATACCGTTCTCAATGTCCCCGGGAAAACAAAAGACCATGCAAAATCTCGTGAAGAGTTGAACGACATCTGTGATCGGCCAGGGTTAGCTAAAGATCCGGCAACTGGGAGATTTCCAAAGGCAATGTATGCTTTGGATAGGGATTCAAAACGAGTTTTGCTTGAGTGGATTCAGAAAATAAAGTTTCCAGACGGGTACGCGTCAAACTTGTTTAGATGTGTTGATCTAAAGGGGCTGAAAATGCATGGAATGAAAAGTCATGACTGCCATGTTTTTATGCAACGACTTCTGCCAATCGCTCTTCGGGAGCTACTTCCGAAAAATGTGTGGGAGCCTCTAACAGAGTTAAGTATCTTCTTCAGGGAGTTAACTTCCACGTCACTGTCACAGGAAGATCTAAACCGTATGGAAACTGAGATCCCAAAAATCCTGTGTAAGTTGGAACGTATATTTCCACCCAGCTTTTTTGACCCTATGGAGCATCTTCCCGTGCATCTTCCGTATGAAGCTATGATGGCAGGACCGGTTCAGTATCGCTGGATGTATCCATTTGAAAGGTAATCAATTAGTCATGGTTTTTTCTCGAATCCATCTGTTCATATTACTAATATTAATATCCGGTTACAGATATTTGAGGAAATTGAAAAAAAAAGGTCACTAATAAAGGCAGGGTCGAAGGGAGCATTAGTAGTGGATATCTGCAAGAAGAAATCGCTAAATTTGCATCCTATTATTTTGCTGAAGGTGATCCGATGTTACCCGTGCGTTTGGAAAGAAATGAAACTTGTGATATGGATATCGATGAAGATGCCGACAGACTGGGAATTTTTAAACCTAAGGGAAAGCCGTTGCGTGGTAGCGGCAGGAGATATCTTGAAGACGATGAGATCATCGCTGCTCGGACCTATGTTCTTCTGAATTGTTCCGAAATCAAAGATTATCGAAGGTAAGCATTTAAATATAGTGTAATATTTCACATATTTGCTAGAATTTGATTTAGTTTGGGCCTTTTCCATTTAAAGGGTTTTTGTGGCCGGATTGCGCGAAAGGAACAGTGACATAAGTGAAACAGAAATTGAAAGAGTGCTTGAAAGTGATTTCGCCTCTTGGTTCGAACAATATGTACGTATCTTATAACAATGGACTTCCATTTTAATAATAAGGTTTATAAATCTTACAAATTTCTAACTCCCCACAGGTGAAAGATCCAACTGTCTGTACTAATCCGTTTATTCTGAGTCTCGCAAAGGGACCGTGTAGAAAGGTCACCACATATAAGGGATACTATGTAAATGGCTTCAAATTTCTGACTCAGGAATATGGGCAGGATCAACTTACAATGAATAGCGGTGTGTGCGTAAGGGGAACAGAATATGTTGAGGGTGAAAATGACTTTTATGGAGTGCTAACGGACATAATTGAGTTAGAGTATCCATCTCTACCAATGAAGCAGACCGTCATTTTCAAATGCGAATGGTTCGACCCTATGGATACAGGCACGGACACTACCAATCGATACAACTTGGTAGATGTTAATCACAGACACATGTACAATAAATACGAACCGTTCATTTTGGCAGAACAGGCTGACCAAGTTCACTACCTTCCATATCCAAGTAGAAAACGGGACAAAGTAAATTGGTGGGCAGTTTGCAAAATTAAGGCACGATCAGAACTTGACATGCCCGATGCAATTATCCCGGCCTTTCAAGATGACATTGAAGAAAATCCCCTTATAGTTGAAACGGACGACAATCCCACAAATTTAGCTGACCTGAATGAGGTGGCGGACGAAGATGCGTTGCAAATCCCTCCTGCTGAAGATGAAGAAGAAGAATTTCCGCCATCCTCATCAGACGAAGATGAAGAACAACTTGACTGACGTATTTGATATTTTTGCAGTTTTTGTTAGTTGTATTCATTTATTATTGTAATGAATTAGTTATATTATTAAATGTATTAATTAATTTAAATATATGAAATTGTTAACAATTAAAATGTATTTTTTTATAATGTATTTTTCTGTAATGTTTTGTTATAATTGTTAAATTGTTATATGTGGAATGAAACATATTTTAATGTCTGCAATTATGAGAGGGCAGGGTGGTTCAGGTGATCCGACTAGAGGTCGGGGACGTCGGGGTAACCCAGCTAGAGGTCGTGGTCGGGGTAACCCAGCTGTGCGTGCCCCTGTTGAGGATATCCCTGTTCAGGATCAGCAGCAGGAGGTGGAGGCGGCACCCACTGTTCAGCCCCGACAGCCAGGAGAGCCCCCTGCAGAGCTGGATGATCAGGGGAGGGCACTGTGTTTCCCAGACGCCAGCAGGTAAGAATGTAAATTGTTAGTTTAATTTTTTTTATCGTTTTGCTATAGAAAGTAATAAAAGTTTGCTGTAACCTCGCAGGGAGAGGCTGTTGAACTCTGGACCAATCTCCCGATCTATGCGGGAGATCTTTAGAAAGTGTTGGTTCGAGAATGGGCGAGCCTGGCGGTTTCTGACTCCAGCGCAGAGAGATTTCTATTGGGAGGAATTTAAGGTAATAAATTGTTAATTTTAAAGTTTGAATTTAGACTAACGCAAAATTACTAACTCAAACTTGGTGTTTATGTTTTGCAGAAGGAATACTGGTGGGATACGGCGGATTACAACGACGACGTCATCAAAGGTGTATTCATGACGCATGCTGCCAACCGATACAAGGACGTTATTCACAGGATGAGAGAGAAGGACGGAAAACATACCTCGATCAGCCAAGATATCTGGGATTCCTGGCAGGCCGTCTGGGCGTCAGAGGACGAGAAGAAGAAGTCCGATGTAGCTCGCGCTAATCGGATGAGCGAGCCTGCTGGAGCCGGTTCCGGACCAGTACGCCATACAGGGGGATCCCGTTCCGCCATCAGACATATGGATGTGTTGGTTTGTTTCTAGAATTCTTTTTTATTTATAACTATCTTTTATTTTCTGATTTTCTGATGAACTAACAAATTGTTTATTATTCTTTTAGGCTGACGAGCTCGGCCGCAAGCCTACCGCAACGGAGCTGTATACTCGGATGCACTCCACGAAAGCTGATAAGGGTGTCATGGTAGACAAGAGGGCCCAAGACATGAGTGTAAGTCATAAACAATCTAATTTTAGTAGTTGTTTTACTTTACTCAAGTGTTAGATTAAATTAGTGTAAAATGTGTTTTAATTTAAATTGTAAATGTTAGATTAGGTGTGTTAACAGCCGGTGGGTTGTATATGAAATCTATATGTTTGCAGGATGTCCCTGAAAAATGGGTGTTGATCAAATTATAGAGGAAATGCTGCCGAATTTTCGTTAGGATTTATACTTACATTTCATATGTTATACATTTTAATTAGCCGTTATGTGATATATATGTTTTTCAATCTTTTTGTAGGATGCAATTGCTCAAAGACTTGCTGCTGCATCGCAGCCGCCGACCGGAGAGGGTGGTTCGTCTAGCACAGCGGAAGTCGACGAGACGCAGCTATTTCTGGATATCGAGGGCGTCAACAAGAAGCGGCGTGTCTACGGGTTGGGTTCAGCGACTAGTGCGTACGTGGATACGACGACGTCTAGTAGGGCGAGGACCAGGTCCACACAGTCACAGCGAACTGAGGAGGAGATCGAGCGGCGTGTGCGGGCGGGGATCCAAGACGGACTGCGCCAGATTACCACTGAGGTGGAGGATCTCCGTGCCCAGCAGGCGAGAACCAATGAGAGGATGGCCGAGATTATTCAGGCCGAGATGGCGAAGATGATGCAGACTCTTCCTCCGCAGTATCGCCCACCCCCAGGTCCTTCAGACGATGACGACACTCCGACTTTGTAGTGTCACGTTTGTATTTCTGACATTTTGTATTTTGTCACTTTTATACATTTTGTGTTATCTTGTTTTATACATTTTCTTACGATATGTAAAATATAACATGTTTTTATATGAAATCGGTCGTTTTTGGAAATTGAGTTTTAATGAGAGTTGCAAATAATAGATTTTACAGATTTTAATCGTCGTGAATTGAATAGGAAAAACGGACGGAAAATAGATAATTCTGTCCAAATTGCGACGATATTTGCGACGGAATTGATTCCGTCGCAAATATTGACATTTTGCGACGGAATTGATTCCGTCGCAAAATGATACAATTTTGCGACGGACACATAACCGTCGCAAACTTGTACCATTTTGCAACGGAATTGGCTCCGTCGCAAAATGGCATGATTTGCGACGGAATCAATTCCGTCGCAAAATGTCTAAATCCGTCGCCAATACGTCTCCCTTTTCATTTTTTGGGAGACGACATTGGCGACGGTGTGTTTGGATATGGCGACGGGCTGGCCGTCGCCATATTTGCGACGCTCTGGTCGCTAATATTTTAGCGACCAGAGCTTTTGCGACGGACTGATTCCGTCGCAAATCCGTCGCAAATGTGTATTTGCGACGGATTATGAGTGAATTGCGACGGAATTGTCCGTCGCAAAACAACTGAAATCCAGTAGTGTGCCAAGTTTGGTGCTTCGAATAACCTTTGGCAATGTCTTTGGGAGGTTACTATTTGGAAAGTTTGGAAATCTAGGAATCGTCGCATTTTTGAAAATAAGTGTTCCGAGGTTGAAGACGTCGTTTTTCGTTGTTTCTTATTATCAGATTTTTATTTCAAATGTAGAGTTCCTAGGTTTTCGTATTCGAGATTGGATTTGTATAGAAATTCCGATTGTATTATGTTATTGTGACTTTCTTCTTTTTCATTATCATAGCCTCTAGTGTGCTTCCTTGCGAAGCCACTTCTTGTGTGTAAGCTTTGAGGTTGGAGTGTTTCTTTGCCACTTCTTGTGACTTTCTAATATACATCTTAATTCATAAAATAGAGTATATTACAAAAAATGATAACTAATAAAGACTAATATTTTTATTATTAGATTATAGTTTTATAATTAAAATGATAAAATAAAATCACATTTTATTAAAAATATGGAACCGTCACATAATATTAATAATTTCAATATTTGATGAACGGAAACTAAAGATACAATGACCAAGGGAGATTATAAATAAAAAAAATAATATCCTTTCATGACATGAAGAAAAACTGAAAACTAATAAAAATAGATAGGTGTAGACACCTATTTTCCAGACAGGTAAAAAGTGGTAAGGAACTAAAGGGTCCAATGATGATTTCTAGAGAAAAACGTCAAGGTGACAGGCTATTGATCTGGTTGCTAGAATCCAAGCATGTGTAATTAGTGCATAACTGTAAACTTGAAGGATTAAAGCATAACTAGTCGTAAATAGCCCATAAAAATCTGAAGACATTGTAGTCTATGTCCATAAATTGGACTAATTGCAATATCTTAGAAATTTATGAGCCAATTCACTACTGGAAATTCGCTGTTTTGCGACGGAAATTTCCGTCGCTAAACAGCCAAAATCCGTCGGCAAATGTGTTTGCCGACGGATTACCGACGGAAGTTTTCCGTCGGTGGATTTCTGGTTGCAAAAATTTTTAGCGACAGAAAAAAACTTTACCGACGGATTATTAAAAATTTAGCGATGGATTTTAATTCGTCGTTAATTTTTTAGAATTAAAAAAATTATTTAAAATCATAAAATATAATATTATTTAATTGGTAGCCCACCAAACCTAACCAACCGCGATAGACCACACACTGTCACCCACCCGCAAATTTTGCAAATTTTCCAACTTCCCAGTAGGTCACCCATCCTTCCATTGCTCACATCCAAAGCTCTTTAACTTTGGAGTTCCCCCGCGCGTAACTCAATTTTAACCAGCTCATATTCTTATTATATATGTATGTATATTATATTTAAATATAACTAAAAATAACAAATATTTGCTCCCGCAATTTACTTTCACAATATAACATATATTTTTTTCATACTAATTATTTTTTATAATTAATATTTTTAATAACTTTTTTATAATTATTTTAAATAAAAAAACAAATTATTGCTTACACTTTACCCCCACATTTTAATATAATTATTGTTTACATTAATATTTTTAATTAATATTTTTCAAATACTTTTGTTAATAATATTTTTTAATAAATAATAATTTTTTAATTACTAATATTTTTTTAATTACAAATAATATTTTTAATTAATAATATTTTTAATTAATAATATTTTTAATAAATATTTATTTTTTAAATAAATTTTTAATAAATTTTTTTCTATTAACTAATATTTTTTTTAAAAAGGAACTTTTAGCGACGGATTGTTTGCTTTTAGCGACAGATTAAACAATCTGTCGCTATTTATTTACTTTTAGCGACGGATTCAATAATCAGTCGCTAAAAGTGCAATTTTTATTGGCGGGATGAATCCCGCCATTTTTAGCGACGGAATTTCCGTCGCTAAATTTGGCGGGATGATTCCCGCCAATTTTTATTAGGAATTAGCGACAGATGCTAAATCCGCCGGTAAGATTGATTTTAGCAACGGATTTGAAATCCGTCGCTAAAGTCCGTCACTAATCAACGAATTTTTAGTAGTGAATTTTCAAGTTTGACGGACTAAAATTAACCATATCCAAATCCATAGGGTCCTAAGAGTCGTTTTTAATACTTTCGGGCACCAAAAATAGCTTAACCCTAAAAGAAATAATACGAATTTCATTAAATTAAAAGGAGTTTTAACTAATCCTAACACTAAATGGCTTATCAATTAACACACTTTCAACCCTAGAAGACTCTAGTAAACCCTAGGTCACACACTTCTCTATATAAACAACATTAAGATAATATTAGCAGGTTCGGACCAAATCACCAGAAACCCTAGGAAGATTTGAAACCCTTACTCTAATTCAAGTGTTGGTCGAACACCTCCCTAGCGCACACACACAAGTGTCATTCGATTCTAGATCAGAAAACAACTAAATACGCTTCAATCAATCAAGCAGCACATATTCGAAGCTGGATTCGGCATCCACTTCGCCAGTAAATGAGCCAAGGACTCAGAACGGTAATTATAAGGACCCTCTATATTAATGTAGCACTTTTTATGTCATTCCATTCATATTTGTTGAGTATTTGTGAACTAGGGTGCATGATTAGTTGTGTTGTCAAATTTTGCTAGTAATTGTATATTCAATTTCAGAAATCCAGTCAATTAAAACACCTAAAAAGCATGTTTTCCATAAACTTGTTTTTCTTGTAAATTGATGTAAATTGCTATTTTTTATGCCTTAAATCGCCTTTAAACACTTTTAAACTGTCATATTTGAGTCCCTTATTTTGTTTTATGCGTTTTTACCTATCTTTGCATGAAAAAAGAGTTGAAAAGATGAAAAATGAGGCTGATATCGAATGAAAACGAGATATTGTCCCTACTGTTGCTGCCACTGTCCCAGACTACCGGCGCCGGTAGTACACAGTGCCGCCACCGACACTGCGTGGCGGCTCGACTATTCTTCCTCTACTGCCAAAAATTTCTTCCCATATCCTCTAGACTCCAAACCAGATTTGCTTTTAGGTTTCTGGGATCGTTTGGGTTTGGAATTAGGCCCAGTTTGAATCCTAACTTAGGGAATTTAATGTACTTCACTTTTATTCATTATAATGGGCCATACACAATGTAATCCGGACCCTGAAGTCTAAAAATGTAACATAAAATATAAATCGGGCCCATGGTCCTATAACCGGCAAATCCAGCCACATCTAGACCGAGTTCCAGGACCCCCCCAAATTCGGAACCGACCCCGGTTTGAACCAATAGAACCATATCAACGAGACGGACAACTTCTGTGTTCTGTCGGAGAACCAATTTTGACCACACGAACGATCAAATACGCGCGAGTGTCATGAACTCAAAAGTCAACTAGGTTTAAAAGTATTCCTCACCTTGTATGCATATCAACTGCCCGTGAGCACGTTTGAAATGTTTACATCTTTCCAAAAGCATGTCAATCCAATATTGACAGGCTAAAGGACTAACCACGTTAATTAGTTAAAACCAAATCAATTTCAGCCAATCACATAGATATCTTAGGACTGCCATGAAAAAGCAGTAAAAGGTTGTATAGGTCATTCAAGATAACCAAATAAAATCAATCAAACATAAAAACCCGATTTTAGGCTTTGTGCATGTAATTAATTCAAATCAGCCAGACTTATGTTACTTTTTAGAAACCTCTAAGGTTAGATGAATGCATAAGAGTATCTGCTACTTTCCAGAATCGAGTTATATGGGTGTCTAATTTGGGTCCCTTGCTTCTTTCATCTGTGTTTAAATTTTTGCAATTTATACTGTGAACTTCATGAATGTCGTCGATATGAGATAAAACGAATACATCCAGTAAAAGAAAAGTGACTGATAAGCCAAGTACAAGAGTTTCGGTAATATGTCCACGAACCCGGTCTTTTGGTCCAGCGTACGATAATCTCGCCCATAGGTGAGTGAGGTTATCCAGTCAGTATAAAAGGCATTCCTAGCTAAGTTAAGTATCAATTCCATATTTTTGTTAGTGATATGCACTAGGTCAATCATGTTTGACCATGTATTGACTTTATCGTTTTGTTATTTATTGATTGGCAGTTTTTATCATTTTATATTATGATTAAAATACTTAAATGATCTCCAATGGACTCGAAACTTTTACCATAAATACTATAAATTATTTCGCAAACTTTGGCGAAATAATTATCGTTACGGAATTTATAATTTATTTTATATTAATTTCCGAAGTTAAATCCTCAAATCCGCTAATTGACTTATTAAAATTTATTCTAAAATTTATTCTCCTTAATTTAATTTATCGGAAAACACGACACGTGGCACGACTTAATTATCTTAAAATATTTTGGGGTATTACAGAGGTGAACCTATATCAACTGAACTATTTTAATTTAATTTTTAATCAAATTTGTCTTATTTTATTTTACTATCTTTATTGACATTTTATGTACATCAACTGAATATCTCTTTTAGGTGAAATGTATTTGATAGTCTACAAAATTAAAAATCACCTGATGTGAACCTATATCAACTGAACTATCTTAGTTTTAATTTTTTACAAAATTTATCTTACTGCTCTTTACTATCGTATCTAATATTTTATATAGAGAGAATTTCGAGATATAATCTATTATAAATATTCAATAACTGTTTTTAAGTGAAATGTAATGGATAGTTTATAAAACTGAAAAAGAAACCTGATGTGAACCATATGTGAACCTATATCAACTAAACTAACTTAATTTATTCTTTTATAAAATTTGTCTTATTGCTCTTTACAATCTTAACTGACATTTTATATAGATAAAATTTTGTGATTTAGTGTAATATACAAATTGAATATATCTTTTAAGTGAAATGTATTTGATAGTCTATAAAATTAAAAATCAACCTGATGTGAACCTGATATGAACCTATATCAATTGAACTACCTTAATTTATTTATTTTTATAAACTTTTTCTTGCTGGTCTTTATAATCTTATATGATATTTCATATAGAGAGAATTTTAAAATGTAGACTATTATAAGAATTGAATAACTGTTTTTAAGTGAAATATAATTGACAATTTATAAAATTGAAAAAGCAACATGATGTGAACCGTATTTGAATCTAAAATAATACCACATAATAAAATTAAATGTAAAGAAATACAATAATCAAGATAAAAATATATATAAATTAAACTTTTCATTAATAAATTATTCATTTATTTCTACAAAAGCCAATTTCAGTCATCTCCCACCTTTAATTTACTCCAAAACAAAAAAAAGCATTGATGTGTTATCTGCTCAAAACAATCATGAGCCTCATCACTCTTCCACCAACTTCGGCAATCAAGTGCCTACTGTAACTTCTTCTTCTTCTTTTTAATTGCATCATCTATTCTCATTTATCTTATTTTATTTGCATGACTATCATTTGGAATGTTGTTGAAAAATATATGCAGTCTAATAATTTGAATTTGGCCAAGGTTGGTTTTGTCTAACTATCTCCATATTTATGAACCTCGAGGATTCTAATAGCTTTTTTCTTCAAATGCAGGTCTGATTTCATAATTGCTAATCCATGACGATAAGTCAATCCTCTGAAATGCGGTGTTGCAGTTGCATACTTTTAAACTAATAATGTCATGATTTCTGAATTAATTTTATTTTTATGAGGAAGCCATATGTTGCTATCAACAATTTAAAGCAAGATTTTGCAAACCCACCGTAACTTTAACGTCCAAACAGCCACCTAACTTCGAAAAAGCCATTGAACCTCCACCGAACAGAACCACCGTACCCCTACCATCCGTCAGAACAAGCTTCCCTCCACTGGAATAAATAACTGTAATTCTAACTGACGCAATAATACATACAATTTCATGGTTGATTCTATATTGTTGTCGACGGTGGATCTTTACCTCTCCTGCAGCCAAATTTGAAATTAAATGTGAAACTGAGACTTAAAAGTAAGATAATTATCATCAAAATCTGAATTCAAATGGCTATCAAATGAATCACCGCTATTGATTATTTCAAATTCAATAAATTCTTCACAACAAACAGTGCTTCATTATATCGTTTTAATTAAAGAACATATCAATCGCAATATAAGAAGATATTATTGAATTTGAAACAATTCTCAATCTACTTTTGATTTTTATTTACAAAAGGGTTAATTACATATAAAATCATCACCTTCACACGATTTTTCAAAAATAACCCGACTTTTAAAATGTGTCAATTCAGGGCATCACCTTTCATTTCTTTTCAAAAACAACATGGTCACATTTTTAGGTAAAATTTCGCTGACTCGGACACCTGATGGGTCTGCCACGTTAGCAAAAACGTCACTTAAAATTGCCGATATTTTTGAAAAGAAACGAAAGCTGGTGCCCTGAATTGACACGTTTTAAGAGTCGAGTTATTTTTGAAAATTCATGTAAAGGAGGTGATTTTATATGTAATCAACCCTTTACAAAATTTTTGTCTATTTTCTCACTCCATCACTGCATTTGTTGCTTCCATGGCTATTATCTACTATTTGGGTTAGTCAAATTTTAAAATCCGATCAGCACTCCGCTTCATCCTAGCCGATGCCATCAAATTCCTCTCCTCAGCAGGAGCAACAACCAGTACCTCCTTCTCCGCTAAAGCAACGACCAATTCCTCTTCCTCCGAAAAGAAGATTCAGCGATTGTACTCGATTTAATTGTCATCTTCGTTATTATTTGAAATCGCATGATTTCAACCCAAAGAAAGCTATTGTTTCAAGTCTAGTAAAAATTAAAAAGGAAAAATTAGAAAAATACCTAAACGGTTAAAATATTAGCATTTTTTAACTCCAAAAGTCCAACTTAATTTTTTCACCCCAGTGTGTCTATTTATTACTACTCTACCCCATCAGTTTTTTTTTCATACTCTGCCATTTGGTTTTCACACTCCATCTTCTTCTTTTTCAATCAATTCAATGAAAATAAGTAAACTACAAATACATTCGAAATTTTCAATTCATAATAATTAAATAGATTGATTTTTCTAATTCTATCATCACTTCTTAAAAATTTATTGTGAATTTCAAATTTAGTTTCCGATCCGCTCGAATTTTAATTCGTAATTAAATCGCTTCGAATTTTACTTCGAATTCAAATACAACGATCATAATTTTTTCCAAAAATAAAGAAAACTGTAAATTATTAATTTATTATTTCTCATTAAAAATCTATTAAAAACAATTTCAAACAGTTTCAAACAGTTTCATATGTAGTTTTAAACAATTTCAAAAGGTTTCTAAAACACAGTTTTATTATCATCTTAAAAAAATTATACTATTGTTTCAAACAGTTTATAAGCGTTTCAAACAGTTTCAAAAAATAAACCGTTTACAAAAGTTTCAAATAGTTTCAAAAAATACAATTTGCAACCTTTATATAAAAACAGTTTCAAACAGTTTATAAATGTTTCAAACAATTTACAAAGGTTTCAAAAAATTTAAAAAGAACAATTTCATACAGCTTATAAAAATTTCAAAAATAGTTTACAAAGGTTTCAACCAGTTTCAAACGGATTTCAAAAACAATTGCAAACATTTTTAAAAAAAATTAATTAGTTATAAAAATAATTTAAAACAATTTACAAAGTTTTCAAGAATTTATAGAGGTTTCAAACAAACAATTTAAAATGATTTCTAGAATAATTTAAAATGGTATACAATAGTTTCAAACGTATAAACAAAATCATCAATAAAATTGACAATTAATACATAAAAAATAGAAAGAGGAAGAAAAAAAATCCATAATAAGATATTATGGCGGTGGCAATGGCGGGATATTCCGTTGGTTTAAATTCTTTGAGACGAATATGATTGATTTTTTTATCGGTGATTTCTTATTTGTTTCAATTTTTTGATAGTTTGTGTTAAAAATTGAACATGTTAGATAAATTATAGCAATTTTATATAGAATTTACTAAAAAAATTCTATTGAAATGGGAAAAATCAAGAGAAAAGAAAAGTTGCAGAGAAACAAAAGAGGAAAAAACAAAGAGTAAGAAGAAAAAGAAGAGAAGAGAAAAAAATAGAAAAAAGAAAGAATGAAAGAGACAAATAAAGTTTAAAAAGAGAAAGAATAAAAACGCAAATAAACTAAATTTTTGTTGGGAGTACAACTGAAAACAATAAAAAATTGAAGAAAAAAAATAAATTTTTAAAAGTGAAGTATTCATAATAAATAAGTTAGAAAATGGGGGTTTTTCTGTAAATTCCTCAGTTAAAAAACATAGAAAATAAAGGGTAAATCATGCATGAATTTTTATGAATGTTGTGGGCAGTTAAAAGCATATAAGAGATGAACAACATGAGGAATTAAAATCTTAAAGATTGAAGTTTGAGAAGTACATAGGCAACCAGATATATCTGGTGGAGACTAACTTCATGAGTTTAGAGTAGGGGTGTGCATTCGGTTCAAACCGAACCGAACCGAACCAAATTTCGGCCTTTTTAAAAACCGAACCGAACCAAAATTTTAGGAAAAGAAAAAATTTCAAACCAAACCGAAACGAACCAGTCGGTTTGGTCGGTTATTTCGGTTCGGTTCGGTTATTTCGGTTCGGTTTACATAGAAATCTGTCTGAAATTTTTTTTAACTCAAAACCGAACTAACCAACCGAAATTTCTTTGAAATCTCAAACCGAACCGAACCGAATTTGTCGGTTCGGTTCGGTTTTGCACACCCCCTAGTTTAGAGAGCTAATTGCTTGAGGTTGCTTTGAGGTTTTAGCTACCAAAAGACTCGGTATAAAAGAAAGATGAAGGCTATAGTGACAACCCTCGAACAAATTTCTAAAAACTCATTCCAACGATAAAAACGCCCAAAACACTTTGTATCCTTGTACAATTCATATTTGTAAATAATTTTACAAATTGAATTCATCACTATTTAGCATTCAATTTTCAATTACTTGTTTTAAATTAAATATTTGTTATAAAGTTAACAAAACTCACGAAACTGCTTGTTTGAAGTCAACTTTACACGATCATAATTGTAATTTGCTCTCTGACATGCCCACATTTAAATGTTTACTGTTCGATCTCGCCAAAAGACCAAACATATATAGTGGTGAAACAATCTTAACGTCCTAAAAAATAAGGTTGGTAATTCATATCATCGTGTCATAAACGTGTTGTGTATCCATTTAAAAGTTGACAAATTTTTCAAATTCGGACACAACCCCTTTAACTAATCGTTTTAAAATGTTAAAGTCAAACACGATACATTTATTAAATAGGTTAACACGTATCGAACTGTCTAATCCGTTTAGTAAAACATGCCATAATAGATTAACACATTTATTGATAACCTAATTTTTTTGGTTAACATATTTTTTAAATTAAATGAGTATAATTACACAATAAACCTCCAAAATAAACATAAATCTTAATATAACAAACAACAACTAATAAATGAACAAAGGATCAACACGTCCCCTGAACTTGTGACACGAGGTCATTTAATTCAGTTTTTATTTGTTTGCGCAACTACCCCAAAATTCTTCATTTTTTGGTCAAATTACCCGTAACTGTATTTTAAAAACACGTGAAATATAAATCGGAGGTGAGGGATGCGAATTTTTTTTTTAGAAAGTTCCTTAATTGTTGCGATAAAATTATTCTAAACCTATTTTTTGCAATAAAAATATAAATTATCAAGTAATCTAACCCAAAAATAAAAAAATTTGGGGTTAATTGCTCAAATAAGTTTAGAGGGCGCGTTAACCTTTTGTTCACTAATAAATTATACTCCCTCCGTCCCAATAGAGTTGTCCACTTTACCTTTATCACACAGTTCAAGAAGAGCAATTATTACTTATAGATTTTGTAAAATTTTCCTTACTTTTCTTGTCATACCCCTATTTAATATAAAGTCAACTTGCAATTTACTTTCAATTTACTCATTAGTGAATTTTAAATAGGGCTAATATAGGAAAATTGAGTGTATAAGTTATTTACTTTTTGAAAGTGGACAAGAATTTTGGGGCAAATTTTTTTCTCAAAGTGGACAACTCTATTGGGACGGAGGGAGTATGTAATAGATGAATATATTTGGTTACATATAATAATTTGATTAACATAATTAATAAATAGAATTAAACGTGTTTTAGATGGATTAGGCGAATTTTACCTAACTAACCTGCTATTAAACCATGTCATAACGGATTAATCCGTTCATAATCCGAATTCATATGCGATCAATACAAAACTGTTTAACTTCATGTCATGTAAACAGGTTATGTGGCAAATTGCCAACCTTACTGAAAAGTCACTAAATCCAACAATATTAACTTCATGTCATGTAAACAGGTTATGTAAATTACCTCACATCTAAATTTATCAACAATCAATTTGGAAATTGGTGAAAAATATATGGCACATCACAGCCTTACCATATAAACCATCCTTAAGGTAAAACCCGAAGCACTTCTCTTTTTTCACATTTTACTTTAGTTCCATCTTTTAATTAGAAAAAAAATATCAATATCTTATCTATATGATAGTTATTTAAGATTATATATTAAATAATAAACTTTCATAAAAACATTTATAAATTAAATTACTAAATTAGAAATTAAACAAGATAATCATAATATAACTGCTACAATTATTTTAGGAACAGATAAAGTAATTTAATTTACAGTTAAATAGAGCTCATAACTTATCTATTTAAAACCTTGATCTGCAATCAAAAGAAGTTGAAAGATGCATGTATGGAGGTGTGGGTTACATATCCCTACCCCTTGTCGGCCGACAGACGTGATTTCGTTTGCGAGCATGATCTTCATTATGGTGCTGTGTCCGACATGCATACCCATACCAGCAATCATCCCTTCTAACTGCATCCGCCGGCAACAACTACACCCAAATTATCCACTTTAGCATCTAAAACTCACAGATGAAGCTGGAAAACAAATATTGGACGAGAAATTCCGATAGCATTTCTTCAAAAACGCAGAAAACTTACATCTTTAAGCGTTGAAATTCGAAACCAGTACAAGAGAAAGGAGACCAATTTGTCATAACAATCACTGCACCAACAAGTATACATAAAGCTGTAAAAATGCAATAACAATGTTCCACCAATCCAACATAACCAATACTATTGTCAAAGATTCAAAACTGAGATAATTGTTGCTGCAATAACGCTTCGGTATTCAAACATTTCAATAATTCCTATACGTTGTAATCTTGCACTATGTAAACTAAATCACAGATAAGAAAAACTAAAAAATAGTAGACGGAAAAATCCATACTTGCAAACAAATGTTCCAGCAGTTATCATCTCAGCATGACTCAGAGGCAACCTTGTTCGATCTGCAACAACAGTCGCACAATTTATTAGATTTTCTTAGAAGAATGGTATATTTCGTCCATATGCATAATTAGAGAAATCCAAAAGGACAAAAATAAATAATATCCAAAACCTCCTGACACATTGAGGAAAAACACAGCATGAATGCCGATAACGAAAGAGAAAAGCATGAGATGGGAATCGAAACACTCAACTTTTACTTTAAACTGAAAATAGACATTTCAAAATAAAACCCACCAATTTCTCTATTGTTGAATTTTCCAATCCAATCTGAAATAACATCCTGCAGTGTCTTCCCCATCTGTCTGATGCACCTCTCAGTAATCTACAAAAAACTAACATAAAGTGTATTTAAAGCAATACAAATAGAATGGAGAGGTATCTTTGCATAAATATCATACATCTTGTTCATGGCGGTTTTTTTCATGAGTCACAAATGGAATCCGTGAGATCGTACGTTGTGAAATCTGCAAAGAAAACTTTTTTAATTCAGAAGGTACGCAAATCTGAACAGTTCCCAAACATGACAAGTCAAGCAAAAAAGCATCATGTGCTGACAAGCCTGACATAATAAAGTTTTTAAGCACTCTATCTAATAACTTCCAGTCAGTGTTAACTAGCGGATATTAAACTCTTTAGGTCACTGAGTTATTCCAAGATTACAGAAAGGATACTAAAATTCAAATTGTTAAAAACAGTCACTAATTTATTGAAATATTTCTCAGGAAGGTTACCATCTCAAAAGAAGGTCATTAAGTTTATCGCAAATTACAAAACGGGTACTGAGTCCCTTTTGTTAAAAAAGGATACTGAATTATACACCTTTTTGTAATTATGGCATGCCACGTAGGACAAAACGCAAAAAGTTTAGTGCGTTTTGCCTCAATGATATCCCGTGAAATAATTCAATAACTTAGTGACTGTTTTTTAACGATTTGAATTTTAGTATCCTTTCTGTAATACTGGAATTACTCACTGATCCTGAGAGTTTAATATCCGTTAACTAGCATAGAAACTGCTGGAATGAAACAAAATGACAAGCATAATGACCGCAAAGCTGAAGTAACCCAAGAAATTAAGAATTAGTTAACAAAAACATAAAAAAAATGCTCGAATCATAAAGTTTTAATTTAATTATTGTTTTTGATGTGCATGATTATCATTGTAAGAGAACAATGGGTCCTTGTTGGAGCATTTTAAGTCACTACGAGTGGTAAAGTTCACAAGCCTAGAAACTTTTGATCAGGAGGTGTTTTACATTATATTTGACTATCGTCAAGGAAAGGAGCAATTTAATAAAGAGGGAAATGTGGACAAAGTAGCAGATTTTTTTTTCTTGATGTGTCTTGTTACTCTTTTTTTTCCTCGAGAGGACTCAGGAAACATATAATACTTCTGACATTTCAAACTCCAATATTTTTTAATTTGTGGTGAGATTGGTTACCTCTTGATGTTATAAAGGAGTTGCTGATAGCAATAACAATGCAGTAATAACAATAGTAACCATGCACATTAATAGAATGATTTAAATGTCTCACAACTGCAAGGAAGGGTAAGAAATTCTAAGCATAAATCTAAACATACCGGTTTAAAATTTTCAGGACTGCACACCAAGTGAGAGTTGCTTCTGGTACCCCCTTGAGAATTCCAATAAGCACCGCAATATGCTCTATCACATCCCAAACCTACAAGGAAATGAAAGTAATTACTTTACTGTACTGATTGATCAGAAGAACTAACAGTCTGATCTAAAGTGCACATTAATTACTAAACAAAGCAATCACTGTCATTATACACACTCTTTTAATTCACCCCTGTTAGGTTTTGGACTCCAACTTAAAATAGACTTGTTTCAGCGAACAATGGATCCACAAATTAGAACTTAATTCATACACAAGCAAATATCCCTGACCTACTTCTAAGTTCTTCAAAAGTCATTTAACACTAACTTCCAAAGAGAAAAGATACATCAAAAAAACTGCATGCATATATGAAATGTCAGAATACCGAAACTGACACATTTCCAAATTACATGGACACCAGAAACAACTACAAACAGACACAACCCTGCCACTTACAGTGTTGAGGCACATTAATATCTGTCCTGGAAGGCATCGTTCCTCCACAAGCTTGACATTGCAAATGGACCATGTTCGGTCCACAGCGAAAGCCACCAATTTCCATACCTGATTGTTGTATATCAAACAATTAAAACAAAGATCAATGTTGGGAATAAAAATGTATTAGTTAAGATATATGGAACAGATAAATTTACTTAACCAAAAAATTCAAATCAGAAAATATTAACTTCAGATTTTTAGCCGCATTTTCAACACTAAAAGTATAGGAAGATTGCATGTCAACATATTGCAAAGGTATAGCAAACAAGAGAATGATAAAATTAACACAACTCGCTGAAACATCGGTATCTTTCTTTCTTGTTTGAAAGCAACAACAGCAAGTGGAGCATAAAAAGCCACAATTAATATAGGAACGCTGCTGATGCATTTGACAACTTAAGGAACGTAGCAATTTATTAGCAATTCTTTTTCCTTTACTAATTTTGGGTTTCCGTTTCAAAGATAAAAAAATGGATCTTTTTTTTTCAAATAAGATGGATTTGACCACATAAACATACATAAGGCGTGGTTAATAAAAAATTAAAGAATTAAGAAGTAAAAAAGACATTAATAAGTCCAAACATTAATCACAATAATTTTGTCAAATATGAGGGTGCTAGTGCTAGTAGTGATAAAGTTATTGCAAGGGAGTGGCAGTAATGGCAAAGGCAATGATGCTGGTGTTGGTTGTGGAGGTGATCATGGTGGAACAATGTTGACAATAGTAGTTGACAATAGTAGTTGATAATAGTAGTGGCTATGGAAGCAATAATGAATAGCAGTAAACAGCCTGTTGTTCTTTCCTTTTACAGCCATTACACTGCATATACCCTTTTTGCAAGCTCTTTTAGAAAACCACAAAAACACCAATTAAAAACACTAAACTATCTGATACCACAACTATGATTGTGATGGTAGAAAAAGATGGTGCTGATGCTAGTGGAACACTCTTTTAGATCAATGATGGTGGGTGTTGACAAATAAATCGCAGTGGGAGTGGTGAAAATGACAGATATGTGGATATATTTAAGGATTAGAATTCCCTCAAGTTCATTTTCAACTTCAGATTCATTATTAAATGAAGGGCTTATCCCCTTAAAAACCCCTCACCTTTTACCCCCAATTCGTTTGCACCATCACATTGCAAAACCACCAAATATACCCAAATTACGACCTTTCACTTTCAATTGCACCCTCAAGCATTAAATTGATCTCTTTTCACTTGGAAAAATAGGTTTATTTTTGTTTTAAATAAAATATTAAGTCCTATTTTAAAATATATGCTAAAATTTAAAGTGTTGATTTGAACATTTTTCAAGTGAAAAGAGGTCAATTTAATACTTGAGGGTGCAATTGAAAGTGAAAGGTCGTAATTTGGGTATATTTGGTGGTTTTACAACGTGAGGGTGCAAACGAATTGGGGGTAAAAGGTGGGGGGATTTTAAGGGGATAAGCCTTAAATGAATGGTGTAGATTAATTCAATTAAAATTGCAAATAAATGGTGCAGATTCATTGAACATAACCCCTCAAGTTGAAATGAACTCGAAGGAATCCCAATCCTATATTTAACAACAAAAAAGTACAAATATATGTACTTTTTAAAAAGCAAAATAATAAAAAAAAAGATTTAATTGCTTTCAGACATCAATATAAACAATAAAAGTCGCTACACAACATTTTCCAGTTGTAAATTTGAAATTTTCAGAATTCTAACTATAGAGTTAAAATTTAAGTTTAGCAGGAATTTTTTAGGGAGCAGCATATCCAATTCCCAAAAATAACAACTCAATAACCTTAATGCACCTGAATTGTGAAACATATTATCAGATAATTTCAATAAACTATGATATATATGCATGTTTAAGAGGTGAGATCACTCCAATATTAAATAAAACAAAAGAGAAACAGGTTTCAGCTACACATAAAAGCTATTCATCAACCAGTATACAGTTTTAATCTCTTTCCAACACACAGTTACTAAAAACAAACATATCCAGTAAGGAAAAAAAAGATTTTAAGAGAATTAAACTTGAAACCAACTTGAATTTACCACATTGAGGGCATGGGAACTCTCCATCATCACTGTCCATATCCAAAGTTGAAAATGCCCTCTTCCTATTTGACTTCTTCCCATTTTGAATAACCTATTACATCATCAAGCAGCAAACTTTGGATTAACTTAACATTCTCCAAAAGACTTAACATGTAGTAGAAGGAACCATTGCTAACACTAAAAACGGAAAAGAAAAATGCAAAGAAAAACTACAATAAGTTGTCAAATCGAGATACAAATCGAGAATCGAAATGCTGGATTAGTGAATCTAGAATTGGGTATCGATAGAACCGTAACATTCGGTTTATATTTTACTATAGTTTTAAAAATTGTGTACTCGCATAAATATATATGAAATTTCATATATTTCTAAAATTTGAACTATATAATTGCTCAGCATAAAAAAAAAATTAACAAATAAAATTATAGTGCTTTTAGCAAATGAGCTTAATAAACTAACTCTTGTTTAGTACATAACATTCTTAAAATAAAATTACTAAATTAAATATAGCATCAACAGAATCTAACAAAAAAAGACGTTTCTTTATTTGAGATTGTTTCTCCGGGGTTTTATATACTTTGTTCTAAATAGTGAATTTAAGCGCTCTGGTATAGTATATATATATTCCAACAGTATTTCAATAGGTCATTTTGATTTAAGAAGATAAGTGATAAGCCACTATTAAATTCTTTCTATTTTATTATACTCTTCTTTTTTTCCTATTTAATTTATACTTTCTTTTCTCTTTTAATTTATGGTATATGAAAGGCAACATTTGAACAAGTTTTTTTTAATTTTATTCTAATCCAATTTAAATTTCTTTTGTATAATGAATCGGAGTGAATCGCACGAATCATAGATTCATTATGATTCACTATAGATTTGGCGCTGATTTTGTTTAATATGCAATTCACTCAGAAATGCGAATTGATTTTGAGGGTAAATCGAATGAATCATAATATTTGAATCGCGAATTGTACGATTTTGATAATATGTAGAAGACTAAAATTGAAAATTATGAGTTCAAAAACAAGACTATTGTGCAAAAGGTAACTCACTAATTGATGATAATCTAAAGGAGCATTAATATGGGTAATTTTCACCAACTGTCTCCGAACTTTACTTTCCCAACCATCCCTAATATTTAAGACGTATCCCAATAGTATCCACACTTCAACTTTATATATTGTCTCCACCGTCAATTGTTAAAAACACCGTTAACTTTTGTAGATGTGACGTATGACTTGTTAGTCTACGTCATACAAATTATTATTTTTAACATGTAATTTTATGACATGGCACTCATGTCGTCTTCACTAACAAATTCTTACAAAAAAACCTGATTTAACCTACTGTCTAAACCACCGCCGCAATCTAGCAGCCGCAGTCTAGCAGCCGCAGCCGCCATCATTTTCTCCCCTACAATCAACTTTATGATATAGATCTATACATATAATAACAAATAAACCTCAACAAAACTCAAATTTTATAGATAAAAATATTAAATTTTAGATCTATAATATTGTCGGCATTAAAAGACTGCTTCCGAGCAGAGGACTTCTCGGCAGTGGACTACTTCAGACTGAGAATGCTTCAGCAGCAGGCTAGAAATGATGGACAGAGCATTCGGGGCTGGCAGTGGCTGGCTTATTCATTTAGAAGCTGAAGAAATTAGGATTGGTTATGGATGGTTGTGGACGGAGAGGCATGTAGGATTTGAAGGTAAATGAGGAGAGAAAAGGGAAGAAGAGAGAGTTAAAAACATTTTCATATGTTCTTCAAATTATGTGGTATAAATTAAATTAAAAAATACATAGGACTCTAGTTTGCTAATATGTCACTAAAATAGACTATTAAGTCACATGCCACATCAATAAGAATTGACGTTGTGAAAGAAAATTGACGGCAAGGATGGTTGGGGGAGACAGAGTAAAGTTCGGGAACCATTGGTAAAAATTACCCCATTAATACAAAGGATATGATAAGTTTTGTATAAGATGAAAATTACTAACACAGGCAATCGAGACATTGTGAAATAATGATGGAGGTGTTAAAGTTTGTTGCAAGATGAAGAACAAAACTAAACATCATCCCTTTCATATATCTTATGTGCAATAGTTTAGGGCAAAAATGATAATGCTATCATACGAAGCTAGCATGCGAACTCACTTGAGCAACTTTGCAACAAAAAAACACAAATAACATAATGATATAGTAAGAAGTAAATCAAGATTCATGCGTCTATTTCTTTGCTAAGATTCCTAGTCTGCTCAGCCTTACCATTTCTCATAGATTCATGTCCTAGAAATATGTTTGGAAACAATAAAAGTACTTACAAGATTAGACCTTATTGACGCAAAGGAGTCTAAAATAGCAATTTCTTCATCTGGCCGTTTTAATGAAGAATCAGCTTGCAGGATATCCTAGACAAAACAACCGGTATCTTAATAACAAAATATAAAATCTCAAAATACAGGAATCATTCTAAAAAAGATAAGATAATGTTCCAACATAATTCAGCAATCAGGAAAATAAAATGCATGGGAACAAGATCAAGTGCAAACATATAATCAAATGGTGAAACCTTCCCAGACTGATTAGAAAAACAACTCCAAGAATGCACTTCAATAAATAAAAATACCTTCATGTGAAACAAATGAAAAATACAATATAGGTGCAGAAGTGTCTAGTTAAGAATTACCAAATTCAAGACATGGTATCAAACTGGTTCAAGCTATGAAGGTAGCATTGCTTTAGGTAAAAACATGATATCAGCAAAGATCCTTGACAAAATTCTATAATTATTACTAAAATATTTAAGAAACACAAAATCACTTTAATTAGTACCATTAGATCATTGATGTTTAAATTTAACATGTAATGCAGCTTTAAGGGAAAAACAAAGGAGAAAAAAAAACACATATTTGGCCAACAAAAGAATTGAAACAAATGCTACTGCATCCACAATAGAAATGGGGAGCATTTACCGTTTTACAAAAAAAAATATCTTAAAAACCTAGCAACATAACAAAATGAAAGCACTAGAATAAAATTCAATGAACTATAAGAAATCACCTCCTCAATATTATGGAGAAAATGATTTCTACCAGCAAATTTTACAACTGCTCTACAATGAGGGCAGAGCACAGTGGAATGTTTCTCCTCTGATCTCCTTAACCACTCTGAGAAGCACCCATTGCTGTATTACAGAGAATGCTTAATCAACATACATAAAAAACAATAATTTTATGGGCCATAAACGTAGGGAAAATATTTTTGACGACTTAATCACATGCCAGAAATTATGAAGGCAAGGAGCAACAGTAACAACGTCATGCCATATGTTCAAGCAAATGCTACATTTTGCATGCTCAGCATCTATGCGGACCTGGTGGAGAAAAGAAGTAAAAAATGGAAAACATTACCACATGATGATATATTTATGGCACAAAAGATAGTGTCAAATATGCTAAATATGATTATTTACCATTAATTTCTGCATGTTGGATTCTGGAGGAGGCATTACTTTAAATCTATAACTCAAGTAACCTACAAATACAGACGATAACATTCTAATAAAGTACCAAAAAAATTGGATAAAAGAAGTCTGGAAAAAAAATTTAATTAGAAAATAGTAGGGAAAAAGAAGTGTACTATCCCTCTTGCAAGAAAATTCCAAAACCTCTCCAAGTTGTCAAATGAAATAAAAAAAATGAACCTTCATAGTTTAAGGAGTTGTAACCGGAATTTTATACTAAGGATCTAGACTGATAGTAATCAAATAACATGCCCACTGATTGATGTTTGTAGCCATATCTCATCTTTGATATGCCTTAGTGTGAAGCAACGAGGACAGTCTTTAGCTTTGCTCTTATCCATGTTTTGTGTCATGAGGGATTAACGTTGCAACATTACTTTTGATATTATAAGTCATGGTTCAGAGCAGCCATAAGCATTTCACTTCATTTAGAAGTACATATCCGTATATTTGAGGAACTAGTTTTAAATGTTCAATGCTTAATATTTTCCAAATACTTTGGGTCTATAAGTAGCTAGGCCTGTAATCTTTTGTTAAGCAGTGATTGCAAACAGTTGGTGCACTTCCTTATGTTAAACAGAGGTTACATGGTAAACCAGTAACTAATTGTAGAAACATTTGGTTGTAAAGAAAAGGAAGCTTAACTAAACTGTTCAGACACTTTTAATAGCTTTGCTTCCTTAATTGCTGAAGAGAGAAGGTTAAAATAAATAATAAAAAAGAAAAAGGAAAACTATACTAATAAGATTGGAACCCATAGTTGTTACAGGCATAAGGCTCATCAAAGCACCATCAAGCCCAAGGCGCGAGGGGAGGGTGCGCGTTTCAAATGTAAAAGAACGGAAAAAAAGAAGAGGAAATTCACACAATGAAGCTGATACACGTCATAACATCATATATGCGCCATTGTTTAAAATATAAATAATTATAAAAACACAAACCATAGCATAAAGTTTACCAAGTTCGAACTAAAAACTGAAAGCACCATATTCATGTTCAAGAGGTTTAACCAGTCATATTCCTAAATTCTACTCAACCATCTTTTAGAAACCAACTACTACTTGTCATTCTATTCAGTTTAGAACCAACTACTCATCATCTTCAGTTCATTTTAGAACCAGCTGCTCGTCATCATTCAGATCATTTTAAGACTTCTCCATCAAATTCTCAAGGGGCATACCTGCAAGTGATGGCCAATGTGCTGCAAGAGCCTTCTTTGCATTATTCTTCTTGGAGATCTTGGAGAAGATGAATAACTGGCGGCTGTTTCCTGTTTTTGTCAATCCTTTTTTTTTGCCCTATTCTTCGATCTTATTTTACTTTCTTTTCCTTTTTATATATTTTTTGAGATGATAAGATGTGAGAGTGAGTCCATAGTGATGTATTGCCAAACTTCAAATGGCTGGTTGTGATAATTTAACATACTTATTTATTAAACTAAAGGAGAATTAACGCAAGATGCTGCAAAGGTGAGCGTTGATTGCACATTGCCCTATGGTTAAAGCACGCGCCTTTGTCAATCTCACCAGCCTCTAGGCGGGCAAGGAACTACCTCAAGCGTCTTTGACGCCTAACAACTGTGTTGGAACTTGGAACCGATGATGCAAGTATTATCTATATAATGTTCCAACACTAGCAGTCTTCGTAAAATAAAATGAAAGAACATTAACAACCACAATCACTGTGGCATCACACATTTGCACCAATTAGTGCAGCCAACTCAAGAAAAATAGAAAGAGAATTACAAAATGTTCTTATGAAAACAAAGATATTGAGGCAAATTAAACCTAGGGAAATTATAATTACATAACTAAATGGATTCTGACCTTGTTTTGCAGGACAAGGAATAATTTCACTTCCACAGTTGACAATGATATCATCATCGCTATTTATGGAAGTCTCATCAACGAGTATTGTGTTTGGACTACATCACAAATCCAGATAAAATTAAGAACTTATGCAGAAAACTAAGAGATTATTCATGGGAATAATTGTCGATAGAAAATATATGATTAGTTAAAAAACAAAAGAAATGATTATACAGAGTTGAAAAACTCACCTAGTATTTTGTATTGTGGCAGAACGTTGATCAGAATTCCTTATTAGTTTACACCATTCCTGCTTTTCGAATGTGGACAATGTGATTGCTGAAGAGATCAACTCTTCATTCGACCTTAACTCAATATCCGAATATCTCGAGTCAGATGGTACTTCAACCAATAAAAAAGAAAATCAATCAAAATCTGCAGCAATTTAATCCCATGAAAACATTTGTTTTACAAAAGTTCTCTAGGAGAACCAAGTTGACATACAAAACCAGTAACAACAGAATTTTACCCAGAAAATATAATCTACAAAGCAACTCTCATGCCTCTATAGAAAAACAAAATTTCAATTCTTTGCATTGCAATTTGGGTTTAAGAAAAAACTAAGAACATTTTAAAGACGCTTGCTTGAAACAAAGAGCATTTAAAAATGAAAAATTGAAAGAGGGGGATACCAAGTTTGGCCCAGATTACGTCGGAGGAGCAATTGCCAGAAGAGCTTTCACCAACTTCCATACTCTAAAACAAGACTTCAGTTTCAGAAAGATCAAAGCTTTGCTTCGTGCCCACCTCTAAAGCGTTAAGCGTACTCAGGAAGTGTGCTTCTTTCTTTGTTTTCTCAAGGCCAAATGTTGTAAAAAAAATAGTGAACAAAGGATCATTTTTACCCCCAAATTTGGCACAAAGTATCTAAAAAGTCAAAAGTAGAAAAACCGGATCACTTTTAAAACCCGTACAAAAACACCCCTATGATGACGTGGCATCTTAAATGGAGAGTGGGTTTCTAATTAAACTTAATGTACTCTAATTCAGTGTTTTAAAAACCGAATCGGTGGCCGAACCGGTGAAGCTACCGGTTTCCGGTTCAACCGGTTTAATAAATTTAAAAAAAATTGAAAATAATTCCGTTTGGCCGGTTTTTTACCGGTCCAATCCGGTTAAACATCCGGGTTTTTACCGGTTCTTACCGGTCCAATCTGGTTCAACCCGGTCCAACCAAAAAATCCGGTTTTTTGCCTTTTCAGACCGGACCACTGACCGGTTCAACCGGTCCGATCGGCCGGTCCGGTCTGGTTTTTAAAACACTGCTCTAATTAATCATACTTAAACACTAATTAATCACAATTAAAATTTAATTAATCTATGGGCCTTTTTAAACTTTTATCCAAAAAAATCAAATTTTTCATTTTAATAATTTTCTTTTTCGTTTAGATTTAGGGTTCATTTTTCTAATTTTCTTCTTCTCTTTCCCGGCTACCACCACTACCAAGCTTAAACCTGTCAACACCAGTTCGTAGCCATCAACCACCGCCACCATCAACTGCGGCCACAAGAGGAATCACACCTCGAATTTGTTCGTTCTTTGTCGAATTTGTTTTGATGTGGAGAACGGCGACAGCAGCTCTTGAAGGAGACAATAGCTGTTCAAATACGGCGAGGCGACAACGGCAGCGTGGCGGCAGCTTTTTCTTAATTTTATAAAGTTAACAGATCTTTCATTTTTTAGGATATTTTGTCTCACATTCCCAAATAACGCAAGCCGTTTGTTGAGGAAGAACCAACATATATGGAGGAGCATCAGCGACGAGTTGGACGGTAAAGACGGCAGTGATTTGTTCACATTAGGGTTTCTAATTTTTTAAGTATTCTTTATTTTTTTCTTTTCTGTTGCTGTTGTAATAATCTGGGGTTTGCTTATTTCATTTTCTTGATTTTTTTTGGATTTTGTTCTTGGTGGTTTGATTGTTTGCCGGCGGCAAAATGATGATGGTTGCAGATAAAGGGAGGAAGAAGATAATGAAATGAATAAGAATTGAAAAGTCCCTAATTTTTTTATTTTTTAGAGTTTTAGTTAATTAGAATTGATTAGAGTTTTAATTAAGTAGAATTGAAAAAGTCCCTAATTTTTTTATTATAAGGCTTAATTATTTAAAAACCACCCACCTTATAACTTTTTTTCATTTATACCATGACCTAGAAATTTTTTCAATTGTACCCTATTTTTAATTTTTATGTTTCATCTCTACCCTAATGAGTTGAATTGACCTATTTTCTTTTAAAAAAAAGTTTAAATTAATCCTTCATTTTTAACATATATTCTAATAAAACGTTAATGTTAATCATTTATGTATCTTGTTTTTAATATTTTCATCTTTAAATTAATTAAATTATCAAAAAAATTACTCTTGGGGTACAAACGAAACATAAAAATCGAAAATAGGGTACAATTGAAAATTTTCCTAGGTCGTGGTATAAATGAAAAAAAGTTACAAGGTGAGTGGTTTTTAAGTAATTAGGCCTTATTATAAATATAAATTTTAGGGATTAATTTGGTATATATGTAAAAGTTGGAGGGTTAATTTGTAATTTTAAGTTTTAAATTAAAGGGATGAAGTTGTATTTTTTTTTAAATTATTAGGTATTAATTTAAAATATTTAAAAAAATTAGGATCATTTTAAATCATTTTCTATCAAAAACCACCTTATAAAACTGAAACCACCATTAAAACTGGAGAGTGTATCTCACTCTTAGATGAGAGTGGGGAGGGGGGTTTTTGTTCCGAATTTAACAAGTCAGGGGAAAAGTGATCTCATTTAGTAAATTTTAACGTTTTTGATATTTTGTGTCAAGTTGAGGGGGTAAAATGATCCTCTGTTCCTCAAGCAGTATTTAACATTTTATATCAAATCCGGAACTCGGTCCTTCAAATTGTAAAGTAAGCACAAATTTGCCCCGTAGCTCTCAATTCTTATGTTTAGTGTAAAGGTGGGGTATTAAACTTGTGAGGATACTGAACTATATGAAAGTTTTAAAATGGATACGAAATTTTTTTTGTTATAAAATGGGTACTGAACTATACGAAACTTTACAAAATGGGTACTCTCAGCCACGTGTTCTCCACTGATTGGACGAAGGAAGAAGCACATCAGTAAAAAATGGTTGAGAGTACCCATTTTGTAACGTTTCGCATAGTTCAGTACCCATTTTGTAACAAACGAAAAAGTTTAATACCCATTTTAAAACTTTCGCATATCTCAGTACCCTCCCAAGTTTAATACCCTTAGGGGTGTGCTAATGGTGGGTTTACTTCAGCTTCAGAATGATATTTACTTTCCGTGTCCAATTACATTTGATTAAATTCACCCTCTCAACTTGGCACGAAATATCCAATAAGTCATTTTCGAGCGAAAAGGGTCAAACATACCTGATACCGACCTCATAAAACTTGAACTCCATGCGAGCCATGAATCGCCTTCGAGGATCATTGCTCGCCTAAAAGATGAGTCCTCTCCAGGAAAAGAGATCTTCCTCATACCGAATATATCGCCATAAGTAAAGTTCTCCATAACCGACCTCACTTCGCCCATTAGATACACAGCATAGGCGAAGTATATCCTCATCCCTACTATATGTGAATGTCGGAAAACGTAGCTAAACACGTACAGAGGATCGTGGGGCAAAAGCACATTCTGAAGATCAGTTACTTGCATCCTTAGGACCAATAAATACCACATTATCGGTACTTGAGAAGGTATTCGTATTCTAAGCCTTAAATATTTATCACATTCATTATCTACCAAACAACCTGATGGAATATACAAATAAACCAAGAGAAAACGGAAGAACCATAAATCTCACATCGACTAGGAAAAGAGAAGCAAACAAGGCGCGCTACAAACACTATGAAAGGCCACAAACCCATAAATTCAGGACACGCGATCCGAATGAACAAACGCCCCATACGCTAAACCACTTACCATTAAATCGACATCCAGTACCGATACTCAAATCTCTAAGTCACGAACCACATCCAACATTTGGATCTATCATTTGGCGCCGTCTTTGGGAACTCCCCAAAGAAATTTCAGTGATCAAATTCGATGATGGCGGATGTAAGCAAGGATGCAACGGGACAAGCGTTAAGGAAAAAGGCACCTTGCCCGGCGGTTTTGTAGTGTCGAACGAAGACAGTTCCCAGACCCCAATAGCTACAGGGGAAACCGGGAGGTCGGGAATCTTCTTTCAGGGATTTGAAAGTCTGACTCCCACTCCGGGAGATGAACTCAGTCAGGACTTCCAAGAATCCTTGGGCCGAATGATGGATGGGCCAATGAGGCGTTTCAGAGAAGAAGTGGCTACGATGGTCAAAAAAAGCGACCGAATCAATCAGATCATAAACGCCTAACAACAAGAACCAGAGCGCCACTGAGAAACGGACAAGCGGAACAGGAAAAACGCCCAACACAGTCGACGACCTAGAGGGAAAGGATCCGGAAGTAATCACGGTGGAAGACAACGACAGGGAAGAAGCGGACTTACCTACTCCTAGACGTTCGGAGATAGGAACGGACAGGTTAGACTTGTAGGAAGTTCAGAGACTCATTTCAGATGCGATGCAAAAAGTGGCTGATGAAAAATCAAAAGAGCACGTCTAAACCAGCAGTATGACGTATGGGAAGTCACCCCTAGCAGTAAACATGTTGTCTGAAAAGTGGCCAGTGGGGCTCAAGATACCCAACTTTGATAACTTCGACGGAACCGGTTGTCCGGAGAGCCACATCACCAAATACTACAACAAGATGTTCCTATTGTATGTCTCAGATGCAATACTTTGCAAGACATTCCCAACCACACCCAGCGACACATCACAACGATGGTACAACAACTTGAAGGCCGGATCAATAGCTACGTGGAGACAGCTGAATAAAATAATTCGTGATAAGGTTCTTCATGAACATTCCACCTAAAAAAAGCTCAAAAGAACTCTACAGATGCAAACAGGGCGAGGGAGAAACACTAAGGGCATACATTGAAAGATTCTATAACAAAGGCATGAAAATTGAAGACCTCAACAATGACATAGTGGTACATGCATTAAAGAAGGGCACTCAAATGAGAGTGCTAGGCGATAAGCTAAGTTCAAAGCCAAAAATCTACCAGGAAGTAAGTAGCTCAGAAGTGTATCAACGTAGACGATGGAAGGAGGCAGAAAACCAGCAAAGCGCCAAATAAGGAAGAAATCAAGAGAAGCGCCTCTCAAAGACAAATGTCATACTCGCGAAATGATTATGGTACGAGCCATCGCAGCATCAGCAGGTACACCCTAAACGAAGAGAGAAACCATTGGAGAAACGACAACAGATACACCAGTGATTACCGATCTAGGTATGGCGACAAAACTGAAGCATTCACACCACTAAACACCACGAGGGCAAACGTCCTGAAGTGGGTCAAAGAAAACAGGACACCGGTAACATGGCTCAGGAAGATGATCCACAAAACTGGGACAAGAGACGAAAACTGATACTGCAAGTTCCACGAGGACTATGCGCATGACACAGAAGAATGCTACGATCTAAAGAAGGAACCGACAAGGAAGAAAAAAAAGGAAGAGAAAAGGGGAAGAAAGAAAGAAATCTCGGGGGTCATCAACGTCATTATTGGAGGAAAAGGCATGAAAGAAGGGAGAAAAAAGTTAAGGGGCGAGATAATGTAGGTAGCGGAACAAGCAGGAAGAAGGGCAAAAGTGTGGAGATCCCGCGAGGTTTCGCTCGAGGCCCCACACAGTTTTGGCGGCGTCCGTTTTTAAAAAGTAGGAGACTTTAATTTATTTATTTTTAAAAATATTTATAGAGTCGCCACCCGGGATTAACCGGAAAAGAAAAGACAATTAAAGCATTATAATTATCTTTACCTCTTCAGAGATTCAAGTTCGGAAATAATATCATATTTAACCAATCGTTTGCTTTTTGTAAGTTACGAGTTAACTTTTGACTTCTAACTATAAGGAAAAGGGGTCCCAAAACCAATACACCCTCGTTGTTTAGCAAATCCGAATATAACAGGAGTTAGTTTTAAGCAATGTTTTTAAAACAGGACCGGACTGGCCGGTCGAACTGGGTTAACCGGAACCGGCTCTGTGTCCGGTTCGATTTCTTGTTAAAATCAGATAGCTTGAAAACCGGTCAAAAACCGAAATAAACCGGAAAAATCGGGTTTAACATAAAAACCTGCTAAATCCGGTTTTCAAAAAATGGTCAAAAAGACACTTTTCTTTCACAGAAAAAGCATTTTGTGGTCCATACTATGTGTCTTTGTTTTTCTCTCTCCCGTGTGTCTTTGTTTTTCTCTCTCCCATGTGCCTCTTATTCTCTCTCATATAAATTCTTACACACATTAATTATTCTTACACACACTAATTCTTATTCTCTCTCATATGACATTTTAATTTTTATTAATAAATATTTTTACTCAAAAGATATAACTACACTCTTTCTAATACTATTATATATTCTTAAATATTAATTATTTATAATTATATTTCATAAAAAATAAATTATAATTTGTTTTTAAATATATTATCATATTTTTTATTTATAAAATGTTATATCATATTTATAATTTAATAATTATTAAATTAAAAATAATATGTTTATCTCTTTCATATAAAATAATTCTTGTATATATTCTTGAATATTATTATTTATAAATTATAATTATATTTTTTATATTAAATTATTTTAAAATAAAAATATGATGACATGTTAAATTAAATTTAAAAGTTATATTTTTTCTTTCTCATAAAATATGATTATTCTATATACAATATGTTTATCAATTACAATTGTATTTCACACGTCCAGTAATTAATTCTATTTAAATATTCGTCATATTTTTATTTATAAACTTTAATTTTATTTAAATATTTTGTCATATGTTTATAAACTTTAATTGTATAATTTTAATTTAATAATAATTATTATTAAAATAAAAAACTTTATATTTTATGTAAAAATATTTAATAGATAATTTAATTTAAATAGTATATCATATTTTTATTTATAATACATGTATTTTCAATTTAAATAATTTATATTTATTATAATTTAAAAATCTGGTTGAACCCGGTTGAACCGTGAATCCCCGATGAAACCAGTTCGATTTCCGATCCGGTTTTAAAAACATTGGTTTTGAGTGAGAATTTTCACGCAGAGCTTTTGGTTTCCCAATAAGTTAACGGTACTCATTTTTGTTCTAAACTAAGAAAACGGTTTATGGATTGAACACCAATCCATTTGTGAGTGTGAGTATTTAAGATAGATAAAATATAAATAAATGAGCAAGTAAAAGAAAAGTATAAATTAAATTAATATATAGCATATTATTATAAATATTAGCGTAAAATAATGTAAAAATGTTAATTTAAATATTATTACAAGAACAAAAATTAAAAGACTGGACTTGTATCTGGATCCACAGATGTCTACGTATCCGTCATGCCGGAATCAAAGTCCACGTAGTTCGAGTTGAAATATTTTAAACAATAATTAAAAAAAAAATTGAAAAGAAAATGGATTTGAGTCTTATTTGAGATGCCTACGTATCCATCAAGCCGGAATCAAAACCTACATAATTCATAAAAGAACTGTAATTTGGTAAAAAAGAGTAAATTTAAAAGAATTGAATTTGAGTCTCATTTGAGATGCCTACGTATCCGTTAGGCCGGAATCAAAACCCACGTAGTTTGCTAGAACTAATACCACAATTGAAAAAGTAAATTCTAAAAGTTTTGGATTTGAGTCTCGGTTTGTGTGCTGAAACACCTACGTATCCATCAAGCCGGATTCAAAACCCACGTAGTTCACCTTTGGATCTATTTAAGATCGCAAAGAAAATATTCAGTTTGTGTAAATTGAATTTGGGTCTCGGTTTGAAAGCTGTAATACCCCAAAATAATTAATTAGCTAATTGGACCACGTGTCCAGTTTTGATTCGCTAGAGAGGCGATATCAGAAGAATTTCTGAAAAGATAAAGTAAATAAGTCTTAAGTAGGTCGGTTTTGGGAAACTAATTATGTGAAAATTTAGATTACATTTCAATTCTAAAGTTAGAATTGGAATTAAAAGGAAAATTATCAAGAAAAGCCCAAAATAGAGTACATGGACCAAAGTGGTAATTTAACCACTTTGTGTCGAAAATGGAAATATCGGATATTTACGGGAAAGTACTAATATCGAGATTCGTATTATTTATTAGATATAAATAATACGTATAGGTTATAATAAAAGAAGTTATCGATTTAACTATGCACTAAATCGAAGGAAAGAAAAATTTAAAGGATAAATGATAAGAAACAAAAAGAACAAGGATCAAAGTGGTATTTTAACCAAAATATATAAGGAATGAAATATGAAATAAGGAAAGCAGAGAGAAGGATCGAGAGAGTTACAGAAATTACCGACGATATCGCCGTTTCGCCGCCGTTTCGCCGTTCGACGTTCGATTCAAATGATTCAAGCGGCGATTTCTTCAGAATCGAATATTCTACGGATCCCAAGCTTCGTTTTGAGGTAAAGGTTTAAGTATTTTGCTGAAAATTGGAAGTTATGGTGGTTTTAGTTAAAATTAAGAATTTAACGTTTTTGAATCGGTTTTAACGTTTTTGAAGAAAGTAAAATATGGGTGTTATGGATATAAGTGTTTACCATGCGTGTGGAGGGTCGTAAATCGGCAAAACGCCCGGAAAATGGATTTTTCCGGGGCTGTGCGTAGACTGCACTCGGTGTGCAATCACACACCGAAGTGTGCGAACGCACACTTGTGGTGTGCGAACGCACACTTGAGCAAGTGTGCGGACGCACACTTGAGCAAGTGTGCGGACGCACACTTCCAAGTGTGCGGACGCACACAGAAGTGTGCGAACGCACACAGTGGGTCCGCAGGGACCTGATTGAGCTTTTAGCCCTAATAGAACAGAAATTCAATATTTTGAATATTAGGCCCTAAGAACGATTAAGAACCCCGATAACACAAAAAATAAAGTTTTAGCTCGACGTTTTACGTGAGCTACGATAACAAAAAATGTCAAGGATATTATACGTTTCTCGAATACGAGAAACAGAGTTCGAGATATCGTAATTATGATAAAGGAATATCGAGATCACGAATAACGTTAAAAATAAAAACTAAACCCTAGAACTTAAAAGTATTATACGTATTAAAATATAAGGTGTACGTCTAATCATTAAATAATTCGTCAGACGTGTCAGCGAACAATGGGGTCAGTAGACGCGGACTAGCGAGAGCGTACTATCAGATCGACCACATCATTACTTAGATAGCGGTCACTGTGAGTTGCACTTTACTTTTGTGTATTATCGATTAATATTATTTTGATATCATATTATATATATGTACTGTTTATATGCATCGCACTATATATATATATATATGAATTGTTGATATGCTACATGTTTTGATTAAGTTTTATGTACGAGAACCCAGTATACGATCCAACGAAACTAGCTACCTATTGGGTGTCAATAGGCTGTGTGATCACCAGTAATTGAGTCAGTCTAGCGTGTCTGACTACGAGATATGATTTGAGATGCATGCATGGTTTGGTTATGAAAGCTATGATATGGATGTGATACGAGAGTGAACTCGGTTACAGTGTAACCTGAGCCCCGTATCCAGTAGGTTGGACCTACCAGTGGGTTGGACCCACCACTTTGGGAGTAAGAGATATGTCCTGACTGACGTGGTAGAGTGTGAGCATTCCCGGGTCAGACTATTGGAATCGGTATGATTTGAATAACAGTGAGCTACGTTATGTTTTAGGATTTTAGTTTTGAAAGGATCGAGTACTCGTTCATATATATTTTTGTATTAATGTTATTTAAAATGCGATGATATGTTTTTATAATAATTCTGTTAGTAAATGCAAACTCACTCAGTATTTCTCCAAATACTGACCCCTCACCTTTGATGTCTTTCAGGTGCTTAGTTTATGGACCTAGCTAGAGGCCAATTTTGAAGTCCAGAAGTCAGCTGTATATGTATAGTTTCTGACTTCTGTGAATGCTGCAGTAGTGGTCCTGTGTCGATAGTATAGTAGCCTAGACAACAGTTCATTTTGATTGTATATTAACTGCTGTCATTGTCCTATATGCTTTTGATTGGCTACGTATCCACGGCCCCAGATGCCGGTGAGATGTTTTGAGACATTAACTGATGTATACAGTACCGCGAGGCTAGTTCGTACGAGGTACGGTAACTAGAGCCCGCGAGGTTTAAACAGTTAATGTAAATATTTTGTTATATGAGATATATATGTATTTGCTTCCGTTGTTTGATTTTATTTGTTTATATTATTTGCGAAAATTTATTAGCGGTTTAAAGCTTATTACGGGTTCCGGAGCTACCACTCCCGTTTCCTAGCGCCGGTTGCGGCTCAATATTTTGGGTCGTGACAAAAGCCGAGACGCGGAGTAAAAAATGTAAATTTGGATCTCGGTTTGAATATCGAGACGCCGATTAAAAAATTGTAAAAATGAATCTTGGTTTGAAAGCCGAGATGTCGAATAAAAAATGTACATTTGAATCTTGGTTTGAATGCTGAGACGCCGAATAAAAATGAATTAAATTTGGATTTCGGTATGGATGTCGAGATACCAAATAAAAAGGTTGTAGATTTTAAGATAGAATAAATAATATTCTATCCCCCAAATATTATTTAATCGCATTATAAATAAATAAAATATTTAAATTTTTATAGTTCACAAAATTAAAATAGATTGAATAATATTTGAACATCATAATATTATTCAGTTGATTTTTATAATAAAATTATGTTATTTACTATTAAATAAAATTAATCAAATAATATTTGAACACCAAAATATTATTTAATTCTAATCATAAATGAGTAATAAACCAAAATAAAATAAAATTTGAGATAGATTAGATAATATCTGAACACCGGAATATTATCAAATCGTATCCAAAAATAAATAAATTTTTTTAGAGCTTCTAAATTAGAAAGGATTGAATAATATTTTAACCCCAAATAAAATTCAATCATTCACGAAAATAAAAAAAACATAAATATGAAAATGTGAATCTCGATAAATAAAAAAAGCTTAAAAGTTAGACTTGAATCAAAAATTAAATTCTGATGCCTACGTATCCGTACACCGGAATCAAAGTCTACGTTGTTCGACCGAGAACTAACAATCGATGAAAATAATAAACATAAAGATAATGCAATTAATTTAAATTGAAGTAAATAAAAAAATTAATATTTAAATTTTTATAAAAAGATATTTTGTTATTCAGGCTATTATGTCTACAAATTTAAAGATTAAGCCCCAATCCATATTTAATGGATCAATTTCCGCCATTTGATTTATGTTCTTTAATAGAATCTAAACCAATATTTTGAAAAATGGACCGGACCGGCCGGTCGGACCGGATTAACCAGAAACCGACTGTGTGTCCGGTCCGGTTATAAAAAACCCACAGTCAAAAATTCGGTCAGAAACCGGGTTGAACCGGTAAAACCCGGTTTTTGACCAAAACCGTAGAAATCCCATTTTTGATAAAATGAGTCAAAAATGTCTTTTTTTTTCAAGTCAGATTTTTGTGGTCCCCTACACATGTGTCAATTACTTACACCATATTTATTTTTTCTCTTCCTTATACAATATTCACTAACACTTTATTCTCTCTTACACACAAAACATACTTCCTTTCTCTTAAATAGAATATTTTCTCTCTCTCTCTCTCTCTCTCTAAAATACACATTAATTATTCTACATAATTTTAAAATATTAATTATTAATATGTTTCACACAATATAATTTAATACACAATTTTTATTTAAATATATTATCACATTTTTTATCTATTAAATTTGACTTTTAAAATTAATAATTATTATGTTTTAAAATTTGAAAATTACTTTTTCATATAAAATAATCATTTTATATACATATAAATATTGATTAATTATAATTGTACTTCACAAATTTAATTATTAATTTTAATTAAATGTTCCATCATATTTTTTTTATCAATTTTAATTATATAATTTTGATTTAAGAATAATTATTATTAAAATGAAAAAAATCATTTTTCCTCATAAAAAGTAATTATTCTATATATTTTTAAGTTGGTCAATTATAATTATGTTTTATATAATGTTATTTTAAAAATAGTTTATATAAATATTTTTTTATATTTTTTTATGAAACTAATTATTTTTAATTTAAATAATTTATATTTATTAAAATTAAAAAATCCGGTCGAACCCGGTTGAACCGGTCCAACCGTAAACTCCCGATGAAGCTGGTTCACTCTCCGGTCCGGTTCTGAAAATATTGATCTGAACCATTAATAAATAATCCATTTTTACCAACCTAATCATCTCTCCTTTACAGCCAACTTTCATTCCTTCTCAACAAACAAAAAAAGTCTTCTAGAGAGAGAGTCTCTCCTTCTTCCTCTCAACACTATGTTTGAGTAGTCTTACAACCTAAGCCTTTATATCTTTATCCCCTTTGCCATATCCATATTGTAATGATTATGCTTTATCCAAATCTTTGTATCCCAAACGGCGCAGCATTTATTGCTGCAATTAGTAACTATACCTTCTAAATCTAGACTTGCATGGATAATTAGGGATTTTAATTGCTCAGTGTATTTTCCCCAAATTGGCGTACGCAGCAAGATGTTTTTGATTGTAATTTTCAATTCTAATGATTAAAAAACCCACCAATTACATGCTTCCAGTGTGAATTAATGATCTGTTAATCCTACTCTTAAAACCCTAATTTCCTTTTTCGTGTATTTTGCTCCCATTCTCTGAAAATCCTTTGTAGTGCTCGAGCCTACAGCGCCTGAATTTGGTTCATACCCCCCATGGATTTCCCAACCCAGAAAGCATATAATAGGGCCTTTAAATCCACAGCAAAAATTCCACACTCACAAACATGCAAGCCGCAAAATCCAGCCCTGCATTGCCTAAAACTCCTGGTTCTTTTGCTTCTGCTTATGGCATACCCGAAGCGTACTAACACCTCCATGCCCCGAAAAAATAAACCTACCACCAAGAAAAACAACTTACTCCCAATACTAGAAGAAGAAGTGGACACCCAGGTGATCTCCGGGAAAAACTTTGTCAGCCCCCGCCTTATTGGTCCATTGGTGATCAGAGAACCTGAATATAATAGATTCGCTCAACCTAAAGAGGGGCACTGCTATGGAAAAGGCAAGCAAAAGCTTTTTCGGAGGACGGATCCCAGACTCAAGGTGGGATGCTGAATAGTAATCACATGTTCAACATGATTGACATCAACGCCCCTTTGATAGTCAGTAGAGGTGAAGCCTCCTCATCTAGGCAGCCACCAACTGGAAACAACCCCGCTTTTCGGAGTCCGACCCAGAAGAGCCCTGTCTCAGAGATGATTAACCAAACTGTGCAACTCAAAATCACCGAACCGTCCTTAATCCTTCATGTCAAAGCAGAGACACATCCAGGTGGGAAGAGATGGATGCTGGCACTCAAAGTGATTTCTAAGAAGATCTTCAGTATTACCACCGTTAAAAGTAGCATTCAAGACAACTGGAAGTTTAAGGGGGAATTTGCGATGGCAAAGTATGAGCTTAATATGTTCTCTCTTAGCCTATCAACTCAAGAGGACTATGACATGGTCCTTGAGGAGAGACCTTGGTGCATTCATAGCCAGCTAGTCAATGTGAAGGAATGGCCAAGTGACATTCCTATGTCTGATGTGGACTTTACAACTTCTCCCTTCTGGATCCAAGTGAAGGGACTTCCTCCAAACCAGATCAACGAAGAGAATGGTCTCTTGATCGCTGGCTTATTCCACAGGTTCCTTAAGCTAGACATGGACCCTTTTGCCCCTCTCTGGAGATAGAAATTCCTTTGTATTAGAGCAGAGGTATCAGTGACTAACCCTTTTTTGGCCGGTTTCAATAATGTTGTAGCTGATGGAAAGAAAGCATGGATCAAATTCAGATATGAGAAACTCCCAGACATCTGCTTTTATTGTGGGATGATAGGGCATAACAGGAACTTTTGTGACACTAAAAGTAATGAGGAGAGAGCTGGCATTGCTTTTGTAGGGAAATGCAGATATGGGTTGTTCATGAGATCATTTCACATGGTGCATGCCAGAGATTTAGCCCAGGTCATCGAGGCTAAACGCCAATTCCAGGAAATGCAGCAGGAGGTGGCCAACAATGTTGGGGTTTTCAACACTGCCATGATTGGAAACCAGTTAGAGCCTTTCACTGATCAGGAGTTTGTGAAAACTGACCTCTATATGAATGCTGATTATTTCAATAATATCACAGATTTCCAGATACCTCCGGAGCCTCAAGTCTCAAATTTCCTCCAAGCAAGCTTTTCTGAGCTTACCAACCTGGAGCCTACTGATATCCATCCAGTGATTCATCCTGGGACAACAGCAACCCACATATCAAACGGCATACCAACCCCACAAAAAATGATTAACCAGGCGAATTAGCAGAACATGAGGCTTCCCAAAGGCATCCTGAATCAATGGAGCCCCCAGGTGCAAAAAAGATCACTGGTGTGGCTGATCCCGGTGATATCCCTATGCAAAATCAAGTGCAGCTAGTGGTGGATTTCTACTATGGGAAGCAGGGTGCAGAGCAGCTTAGCCATATTGTGACAAATAAGGACATGGATGAGATTCGTGCCTTACTTGCTGAAATAAACCCAACCGAGTTCCCTTTGCCAACCTCTATCAAGGACTTTCAATCTCCAAAAGAGAAAGCTTGTGCAAAACAAATCTCGAAAGCTGTTGTGGCCAGAACCTGGAAGAAGATCCAGAGGAACCATGCCATCAATTGTTCTGCAGCTCCCCCAATGATGCAGGTTCTTCCTCCTAAGACTAGGGGCAAGCGTAAGCTGGGAAGTGCTGAATTCCCCCACCATTATCAGGATAATGGGTTCAAAATGGCCATGTTAACTCCGAAACCCTGGAACAAACCAAAAAGCAGCTTACCAATTGTTAAGGAGCCCAATGTCAATCAGATACCAGAGGAAGGAATGGTTCAGACTGCTAAGAAGAGTGTTAAAGGTAAGGAGGCCAACCTTGAAGGGCTTCCAGGTAGAAAATGATCATTCTTAGCTGGAATTGTCAAGGGATAGGGAATACCTTGACAACAAACAGCCTAAAAAATCTATGTATTAAGTATTCCCCAGAAATAGTCTTCATTGTGGAGACCAAAAATAAAAATATTAAAATGAATAAAATAGTGCATCGTTGTTGGTATACTGAGTTATTTTGTGTGGAGCCTATGAGCATATCTGGTGGATTGTGTGTGTTTTGGAAAAAGGACATCAATCTTAATGTGCAGGAGTATAGCAAATTCCATGTAGTTTGTTCCATTTCCCCTCTACATGAGCCCAACTTTGATATTCTCTTTTGCCACCTGAGCTCAATTCCTCAAGACAGGAAACTCCAATTTCAGATGATCCAAGATATAAAAACCGCTTTTCATAACAATCTTCTTTGCATGGGGGACTTTAATGACTACCTAACACCAGAATAGAAAGAAGGAGGAAATCCATTTGATCACAGAGTACATGCAGATTTTGCAGAGTTCATCCACCATCTGGATCTCATTGACTTAGGATCCTTAGGACCTTTATTTACATGGACCAACAGGAGGAACTTCCTAAATATGATCCGAATCAAATTAGACAGATGCATGGGAAACTCAAACTGGAGCAATCTTTTCGCTCATTATGTGGTAGAGAACCTTGAAGACCTTGGGTCAAATCATAGACCTGTGCTAGTCCAGCCAATGCCTGCAAAGGCAAAGAAAACGAGGAAATTCTTCTTCGATAGCAGATGGGGCAATAACGCAGAGGTTCGTTCCATAGTCTTAGAAGAATGGTCAAAAGGTGTGGTGGGCAGCAGCATGTTCCAAATTCACAAGAAACTCATGAACATTAGACAAAGATTATTTGCTTGGAAAGGTGCTGAAACCACAAACTCCAGAATCAGAATGCAACAACTTCAACACTTAATCCAAGAAGCTAAAATGGGTGAGCATGTGGACATAAACTAGGACCAAGTTAGAAACCTAGAGCATGAGCTTGTGGATGCTACGGTGGAGGAAGAACTGCATTAGGCACAGAAGTCCAGACAAAACTGGCTTCAGATGGGAGACAAAAACACGAAGTATTTCCATGCTTCGACTAAACAGAGGCACAAAAGGAACCAGATTAAAGGAATCATATCAATAGGAGGTCAATGGACAACGAATGAACCCCAAATAATTGGAACTATAATAGAATACTTTAAAGACATCTTCAAGACCTCTCAGTCAACTGACATCAATGGTTTTCTAACAGGCTTTGCCCCTAGAGTCTCAGAAGTAATGAACTCATCCCTAATTAAGGAAATTACCAGGGAAGAAATTAGAGGAACAACATTCTCTATCAACCCCTCTAAGGCGCCAGGGTCAGACGGTTTTACTGGCTACTTCTTTCACAAGTACTGGTCAGTTGTAGGACCTCAAATGACCTACTCTATTCAGGAATTCTTTAGAGGGGGGAAAATTCTGAAGAGCTTGAACCACACTCTTATAACACTAATTCCTAAAATCCGCCAACTGCAGGAGGTCTAAGACTTCAGACCAATAAGCTTGTGCTCAGTCTATTACAAAATCATTTCCAAGATTCTCACCGAAAGACTCCAACAACTGCTTCCATACATCATGAGTCAGTCACAAAATGCATTCATTAAAGGCAGGTCAATAGCTGATAACATCCTCTTAGCTCATGAAATGATTCATTACCTTAAGAAAATGGTGAAAGGTCAAGAGAAATATATGGCCCTAAAGCTAGACATCAGCAAAGCGTATGACATAATAGAATGGCTTTTCCTTTTTGCAATCCTGGAAGCATGGGGTTCACCCAGTCTTCTGTCAATGGATAAAAGAATGTGTAACTTCAGTGACATATTCAGTTATGATCAATGGCCAGGCCTGTGACTACTTTACTCCTTTTAGGGGTTTGAGACAAGGAGACCCCTTATCTCCGCTCCTATTTGTCCTGTGCGCAGAAGGGCTTGCCCACAATATCCAGAAAGCTGTTACAGATGCTACAATATCTGGGCTGAAAATTTCTAGACAGAGTCCTATCATCAGTCACTTATTCTTTGCTAATGACTCTATCATCTTCACGGAGGCCGCTCAAGCGCTTGTTTCAGCTCTAAGGGAGCTCCTCACCAGTTATGGTAGAGCCAGCGGGCAATTGGTAAACTTTAACAAGTCAGCGGTCCTCTACAATGGGAACACTAATGACACCACCAGAGATGCTCTCTCAGCTATGCTTCAGGTACAAAATATTGGTAGTGAAAGTATTTATCTTGGCCTACCCCCTTTCATCCTTAGATCCAAGAAGGAATCATTTGGGGAAATTATCAAGAAAATTCAGCAAAAGCTAGTTGGGTGGAAAGAAAAGATGCTCTCCCTGGCAGGGAAAGAAACTCTCCTTAAAGCAGTCATTTCAGCAATCCCTATATACTCTATGATGTGTTTCAAACTCCCATTTGCTCTTTGTGACAGAATCAATAGTTTGATGTCTCAGTTTTGGTGGGGTGGAAGTGGCACTAATAAGGGGATGTGTTGGGTTTCTTGGGAGAAAATGACGAAGAGCAAGTGGGAGGGAGGTCTCGGATTTAAGGATTTCAGGTGCTTCAATCAGGCTCTACTAGCTAAACAAGTGTGGAGAATTCTAAACAACCAGGATTCTCTGTTATTTCAGGTCCTGAAAGCCAGATATTTCTATAATTCCTCAATCTGGGAGGCTCGCAAAGGGAATTCAGTATCATGGGGATGTCAGAGCTTGTTCTATGGTCTTAAAACCTTGAAGCATGGATGTAGATGGCAGGAGAATTTAGGAGCTGAAATCAGAACTTTGGATGACCACTGGATCCCGTCCCAATTCCCTTTCAAACCAAGATTGAGACAGGGAACCCATTCTGATAGTGTTCCTTTGAGGGGTGTGTGGCTTGTTACATCGATTTGTTAAGACTTGGAATGCTTATTTGATCAACAAACTCTTTGTAGAGGAAGATGCGTCTCTTATCCTGGACATGGTTGTCTCTCATTATAATAACACTGATAGAATCATTTGGCACCATCACCCCTCTGGCGTGTATACGGCAAAATCTGGGTACTACAGGGCCAAGTATTCTACAGGAATGGTTGAGGAGGCCCAGACCCCCAATTCTCTATCCAGAAAGAGATGGATGGCTCTTTGGAAACTAAATGTGCCTAACAAAATCAAGATTTTCATTTGGAGAGCTCTGCAGGATGGTCTTCCAACTGCAGACAATCTTAATCACAGACTGCAATGTAATTTGGCTTGCCTAATTTGTGGCCAGCCAGAAACTCTCACTCATCTTTTCTTTAGTTGTGATTGTGCCAGGCGTGTCTGGTTTATCTCACCTCTATCTTACCAGGCAAGCGCAAGGGCTAACATTCCATTCCCTCAGTCTTGGTGTGCAGTCTTGGACGAGTTGAATGCTTTAGATGAGTCTGGATCAGCTCAGAATATGTTTTGCTTTCTTCTTTGGGCTATATAAAAAGCAAGAAATTCTCGCCTATTGAAAGAACAGCATTGGTCGGTGGAGGACACGGTGCAAATTGCACTATGGTTCAGAGATGAGTTCGTAATTGCTCAGAATAGCCTAGAAGATGTTAGGCAGCTGACTGATCCTGATCCTAATGTTCACTTTCCTTACGTCAGAGGAATCCTTTCTGTTCCTCGTACTTAAATTCGAGTTACGTACGATGCAGGCACCAGTAAGCGCCACAAATTTGGGTCTGTTGCTAGAGTAGCCTTCAGCGCCTCAAGCCAAATCTTAGGGAAGTTCTCGGCTATCTTTAAGTTCATTTGGGACCCGGGGATCCTTGAATTACTTGCGCTTCGAGAAGTAATGAACTGGTGTATCAATATGAACTGGAAGTCAGTTTCTTTCAAAGGCGACACCATTCTGGTTTCCCAGGCAATAAACTCGGGCTGGTGTCCCACAGCAGTCAACTGGGGAACCTGTCAAGATATTTGGCACCTTAAGCCTCGTTATAGTTCAATTTCCTTTAGGTATATTAATTGAATGTGTAATAAAGAAGCGCATCAGCTGGCGCATGTAGGGGTGAGCAAGAACCGAATCAAACCGAAAAACCGAACCAAACCAAACCGAACTTCGTTGTTTGGTTCGGTTTTTCAGTGAAAACGGTTTGGTTCGGTTTCTATTTTAGGTAAAGTTTGGTGTTCGGTATTCAGTTTGATTTGGGTGTTTTGAAAACCGAATGGACCGAAAAACCGAATTAACCGAACTTTAATATAAAATATATAGTATATTTTTTAAAAATAATATACATATATATTTTTATCTTTATATCTTAATTATTGTTGATATATGAGTTTATAATTGTTATTTAAAAATATATGGAAGTTTATTAGACTCTAATTATTTAATGAACAAATGATCACTTTCACCCCCGAACTTGCGTCAAAATATCAAAAAAGTCCAAAACTGGAAAAAGGGATCACTTATACCCTGAACTTGTGTAAAACGGGTCAAAACCCCCCCTCCCCACTCTCACCTAAAAGAGTGTACTACACTCTCCGGTTTTCTATAGTGGTTTTGTTGCCCAAGGTTGTTTTTGATAGAAAAAAGTTTGAAATGGTCCTAATGTTTTTTAAACATTAAAAATTAAGACCTAATAATTAAAAAAGTACAATTTAATCCTTATTATTCTAAAATATAAAACAACAAATTAACCCTCTAATTTTTAATATATAACAAATTAATCTCCAAATTTAAAAATCTGAATTAACTAATTAACCCCCAAAATTAAAATATCAACAAATTAACCTTAATTTTTTAATATACAAAAAAAAAATTAAAACCTCTTTTTTTTTTAAATACAAACCCGCGGGTCTCTTTATTTTTTCGGTTTTTTCACCTCCATACTAAATGTTTGGTTCGGTTCGGTTTGAGAATTTTTCAAACCGAAAACTAAAAAAACCAAATAAATTCCAACCGAACCGACCGATACTCATCCCTAGGCGCAGGAAGCTAAGGCTAGATTTAGATACCTTATGCGGTTAGAACATTAATTCTTTTGGTACCTGTATTTTGACTATTCTATTTATCTATCTATCTATCTTTTGACAAAAAAAAACTTCCATTGCTTCTCTCACTTTCACCTGCTTCCAAACCTTCCTTTCCACTACAACTCCCGCATATACCCTTTTGATCTTTTTGTTATTAATTTCAAATCAAACACTTTTTTTCATTATTTTTCCAATTCTATCTAATTTTATGTGTTGCCTATTCTATTTGGTTCAATTGAACCAAAAGGGGCGATTTGGTTGGGCAAAGTGAGAACGAGGCTTAAGGTATTTATTTTATGGTTGTTTTTGTGTTTTTTTGCATTTTTTTCTTGTTATTGTTTGTGGGTTCAGATTGGTGCGATTCAATCAAACAAGAAAAGGGAGATTTGATATCATCGGGATTTTTGATGGTGTTGTTTTGATCATTTAATCGAAACCTAACGAATGGGTTCGAGGCCGTGGAAATAGAAATGGGAAGCAGCAGAGAAAGAATAACAAGATGAAACTAAATTAAAAGACAAGTTCTTGCTACTTTGTTTTATTATTTATTGCTAAATGCACCTTAACTGTTACTAGTTAATTTTACACATAAATGGCTATTCAATGAGTGATGATTATGTCGTTTTTTTTTGTTAAATTGAGATCCATTAACCCCACGGATATTGAAGTCTATTTTTAAGAAAGTAGAAGTTTTTCTTTGAACACCAAAAAATCTTATTTCCTTGAGTTTAAACATACATAAACACTTTTGATGTTTGAGTTCTACAATAAATGTGAAAATTCCATATCAATATGAATGTGGTGTAAGATAATTGAAAATAGATAGGTTTGTACCTTGAATGCTTGATTGTCTTTGAGATGAATGATATTCTAGTTTTAGTGGAAAAAAATAGTTCTTGTTAATCTTAGTTTCTGAAAAAATTATTAATTTTAAAAATTCTTGGAAGCTCAAGTAAAAATGAGAGCTGAAATCCTTTTTTAGAATGAACACAAAGCTGAAATGAATTAACAGAAAAGTGTTATAATTTTAAGAACTGAAAACTATATCCTTTTTGATTGAACACCAAATCAAAACGGAAAAAGGTTTAGAAGCCTTTTAGATTGAACACCAAACTAAAAGTAGAGGAGATGAAAAGAGGGAAAGAATTATTTTATGGGCATATTGCTATGTGAGTTCCCTTATCCCTTGCTATGGCGGTGAGGCCTTTCTTATATAGACATTGATAGTGGTAAACTTGTAATTATGTGCAGTCTAATTAATTTTGTCTAATTTATTTAATTGGACATAATTTTGATTAAGTTTTTTGAACATATTTTTCAGTTTCGTGAGAATTAAGCAGGAGTGGCTAATTTACTTTTTTTTGTTCCGAGAATTTGCAACATGTACAATCTGCCCCCTGGAGTTTTGAAACGAACAAATGAGCCTTTGAAGTACAAAAGTCTCAGAGTGGTCATTTTGGAAAATTTTCAATTTGGTCCCTGCATTTTGATTTTGTAATATTTTTCTATTTTTTTTCTATTTTCTTTTTATGTAAAATTATTAATAAAATAATTTATTTATTTGTTTGTTTATTTTCCTTTTATTGCTCATTAGGAATTTAATCTACTTATTTTATTTTCTTTCAAATTTTTTCCATTCAATTAAAAAAATGAATTAAATGGTGAAATTATCAAGTTAGTTTTCAAAATTTATTAAAATTTAATACCATAATTAATTTTATAATTAAGCTTAAAATTGAACGCTTATAGAAAGTAACAAAAGTAATCACGTTCTCAGCGGAAGACGGAACACACGTGAAAGGACCACACAACGACGCGTTGGTGGCGGAAGCGATTATCAACTTCCTGGTTATGAAGCTGCTAGTAGACGAAGGAAGCGCAGTAAACCTGATGACATGGGAGAGGTTCAAAGGGATTGGCGGAGAACTAGGAAAGCTCAAGCATTGTTCGGTGCTGATAGTAGGGCTCGGAGGAACCCTAATCCAACCCAAGGGCCTGGCGGAACTAATGGTAGAATTTGAAAGAGGAGGAAGAGAGACAAAGGAAGTCAAAACATTGTTTTCAGTTGTGGACATGCCATTGGCTTACAACGGGATATTAGGAAGGCCGCTTCTATATTCTTCAGGAGCGATCACCAACATCCGCTACCTGACCATGAAAATACCAACCGCAAAGAGAGTCATCGACGTCAATGGAGACTATGAGGTAGCCGCCAAATGCTACATTATCGCCATGAAAGAAACTGAGGGGTAGAACACTACTACAAGAAAGTTGTCAAAGATAGAAAGCGAAAGAGATAAGGATATCAGCCTTCAATTTTGTTATAATTAAATTCTCCATGTCAATCTCAATACAATCAAAGTTTCCTTTTTATCCAAGTAGAAAAATGCAAAATAAAACAACAATAGCAGCAATCGAAAGACGCAAACAAATGCGCATAAATAAGCGACAAAAGAGATACATATCTCATAAGACAACGACCAAACAAAAGAGGTACAAACCTCTTAAGGCAACGACCAAATAAAAGAGATACATATCTCCTAAGGCAACAACCAAACAAAGGAGATACATATCTTCTCAAGGCAACGACCAAATAAAAAAAATACATATCTCCAAAGGCAACAGCCAAACAAAGGAGATACATCTCTCCTCAAGGCAACGGCCAATTAAAATAGAGATGCACACCTTCTACGAATAACAACAAAACAACAACCCATGCCCACCAAGGCAACAACAAAACAAAAAATCAACGGAGCCAAAAAAAAAACATGCATGAAAGGAGCACATTCCATAAGGCAAAAATCAAGCAACCAGAGATACAACGCCAAGTTAAGCAAAACACAAGCAAGAAAAAGCAAATTAGAGAAAATGTCAACCGAAACTAAAGAAATATTATTAAAATACATGTGCAGCACATAATGAGGCCACACTCTCCAAAAGCTACAAAAAAACAAACAACGCGAAACATAAATTCCAATCAAACGCCATCGGTCGAAGTAAGAAAACACCCAGTCACCCAAGCTGAATGGGAGAATCACATCTTTGGGCCGATCTATGAGTTGCTCGGCAAAATAATGTTTGCCATTTTTCAAGACATTGAAGAATACAAAGAATTTTCTGTGGACAAAAGAGTGTGATAAGGATTTTGAAGAATTAAAGGTCTATATTTACACTACACTCGTGTTTAGTAGGCCAGAGCCTGAAGAGATTCTGTATTTATACTTAGCAGTGGCTGAGGAAACGGTGGCATCGGTGCTTGTTAAAGAGGAGATGGGTCAACACACACCAATTTATTACACGAGCAAAGTCCTAAAAGGACCAGAGGTGAGATATTCGAAGATAGAGAAATTCGCTTTTGCCCTTAAGTCGGCGGCTCTAAAATTGAGGAGGTATTTCGAAGCGCATGTGGTTGTAGTGCGGACCAACCAACCTTTGAAGAAGGCTCTTCACCGATCTGAAACTTCAGGGATAATGGTCGCATGGCTAGTGCAGATGAGTGGGTTTGACATCAAGTATAAGGCCAGATCGGCACTCAAAGCACAAGTTTTAGATGATTTTATGGCAGAAACCACCACCCATGACCAGTAAGAGGAAATAGATGAGAAATTGGTAAGTTGGGTCCTAGCAGTTGATGGAGCCTCCAACATGGAAGGTGCTAGTGCAGGTGTAGTGTTGAAGGGTCCTTTGGGTACTAAGCTGTGTAGCTCGGTGAAGTTTAATTTTTCTGCGTCCAATAATGCAATTGAGTGTGAGGCATTGCTGGCTGGATTACGACTTGCTAACATAGTTAAAGCAGAACATGTAATGTTCAGGAGTGACTCACAGCTGGTAGTCAACCAAATCCTGGGAATGTTTGAAGCCAGGGATGCCGAGATGAGGAGACATGTTGGTAGAACCAAATTTTTCCTTGATCGGATCACCGAGCTCATAGGGAAGTGGGAGCTTGAGCAAATACCCAAGTCGGAAAACACAGAAGTGGATCTTTTGGCAAAAGCTGCTGCGCAAGGAGAGACATTGCCCGGAGTACATTTTTCTACTCTGCATCATTTCAGCATAGATCACCCATAAACAATTTTCCTCACACGGCCTTTGGATAAATGGATGCAAGGATTTGCTCGGTATCTGACAGATAACAATTTGCAGAGAGCAGTGTATAAAATTTTATGCCAGGCACCACACTATGTTTTCTTGGAGGGTATTCTATATCGGAAGTCTTTTCTGAGGCCTTGGTCAAGGTGTTTGACATTGGAGGAAGGGGAATATGTCTTGAAGGAGATACATGAGAGAGTATGTGAATCTCATATCGCCCCGAGGTCATTAGCGAAGAAAGTACTCCTGCAAGGATACTATTTGCCTCTGATGCTAAAGCAAGCAGAAGATTTAGTGAAGAAGTGTGAAAAGTGCCAGCAACACCAAAATTTACGACATGCGCCGACCATCGAGCAATCCCCTATTGTCAGCCCCTGGCCTTTCTCAACTTGGGGAATTAATATCCTAGGACCATTTCCAACAGCTACTCGGCAGAGGAAGTTTATGATAGTAGCAATTGACCATTTCACAAAATGGGTCGAGGTAGAAGCAGTCAGCAAGATAACTTTAGCTCGGGTAAGAGAGTTTTTCTGGAAACAGATAGTCTGCCGTTTTGGGCTCCCTAAAGTAGTCATAGCGGACAATGGGAAGTAGTTTGACTGCAAAAAAATCAGAGAGTTTTGTGCTAACTCGGATATCGATCTAAGGTTCACCTCGGCCACTCATCCATAGAGCAATGGGATGACCGAGGTGACAAACCGGACTATCTTGAAAGGATTAAAAACCAGGCTGAAGAAAGCATAGAAGAAATGGGTAAAAGAGCTGCAGAATGTGTTGTGGGCTTACCGGATTACCCTAAGGGAAGGAACAGGAAAAACCCCTTTCTCTCTGACATACGAATGTAAGGCAATAGTGCTAGTCGAACTTCGTATGCCGGCATTAAGAGTCCAATTTTTTAATGAGGCCACAAATGAGGAAGAGCAGAGGTTGAGTTTAGATCTGTTGCAAGAGAGAAGAGAACAAACATATGTCCGGATTGAGGAGTATAAGCAAAGAATGGCAAGATATCACAATAACCAGGTTAAGCCGCAAAATTTTCAAGTTGTAGACTTAGTTCGGAGGAGAGCATATATTGGCAAAGGCAATGTAGGAGTAGGAAAGTTGGAAGCAAAGTGGGAAGGGCCGTGCCGTGTTATGAAGGTCGGTAAGGGTGGAGCTTATCACTTGAAGTCTATGTCGGGCAAAGTTGTGCCAAGAACCTGGAACTCGCAAGTACTGCGAAAGTAATACCAGTAGACGTACGTATGTTTATATATCTTTTCTTTTCATTTTTGTGAGTTGATGTTTAGGGGTTTTTCACTTAAGTTTGGGTTAAACCTGTGTAAAAATCAAATATAAGTTTTCCCCTTAATATAACAGAAAAGTTAAAAAGGAAACAATGTGCCAATCACTATGCGTTTAAAAGAAAGGCTTCGGCCGTCCTAGCAAGGCTTCGGCCGTCCAAGTAGGCTTCGGCCGTCCAAGTAAGGCTTCGACCGTCCTAGCAAGACTTCGGCCGTCTAAGAAAGGCTTCGGCTGTTCAAGTAAGGCTTCAGACGTCCTAACAAGGCTTCAGACGACCAAGTAGGCTTCGGCCGTCCAAGTAAGGCTTCGACCGTCCTAGCAAGGCTTCAGCCGTCCAAGTAAGGCTCCGGCCATCCTAACAAGGTTTCGGCTGTCCAAGAAAGGTTTCAGCCATCCTAGTAAGGCTTCGGCCGTTATGTAAGGTTCCGGTCAAACGAGATAGAATTCTCACACCGAATCCAAAACATTATACCTCGATAAATCTCCATGTTGTTCCAAATGGATAGTTGTAAAAAAGCACTTACTTTCTAATTAAATAATGTATTCATGTTCCCACCGAGATAGGGCCGCAATTCACGATAAATAGTAAAATTTTAATCACATAGAGACACACTCTCACTTGTGAATAAAGACTTAGCTATAATAAAAAATAATTATCTACAAGTAACTTAAAGGCAGCAAAGTGGCCTTTACATGTTTCTGATACCCGACCAAATCCTCTGGTAGGTTAGTAACCCGGGCTATTTCATCAGCAACCGCCAGGGTATCCACCGTCACTGCAAGTTTATTTTTCGAGCAACGCATTGTCATCCACCCAAAAAACGATGTAGGATCTATGACCGGTACGCCGGAGGAACTGGTGGTCTCCCAAGGAAGATCATCCTGTTTCCTCTTATGGATGATGGTAAGCAAGCAAACAACGAGCATATAAATCCACGCGTCCACCCTTCACGCAAAAACGCTTAGCAAACTCAAATGCACCAGTGTCAGAAATCAGAGATTCTTTCTCTCTCTTTTTCTTTTTTCTTTTTCAAAGAAAAAAGAGAAATGGGGCCCCTTGAAATAAATAATTGTTCCGGTCTTAGTGACAAAGCTCAATCCTTAGAAGTGCACTCCGCCTGGAATGGAATTCTGGACTAGACTTTCACCGAGCCGAGCGTGCTTAGGATCTTTAAGTCTGAAACCCCATTTGTGTCAAGACTGGGGATGGGGTTAGTCACTCCATTACTCTAGTATTAGGATCGACTTACTGAATCGCGTCACAATCCTTAAAGAAAAGAAAGACAAGAGGTCGCCCTTTCAAGTAGGCCACTTTTTCCGGAACACAATCAGGGATAACCATAACCGTGTATACCGACCTATCAATAAAGGTAGCAGTGGAGTCAATATGGATCAATTCCATACCTTGCTTGTCATTGGGGCGCAGCTGCTGACAGGCCTCATCCGAGTTGGACAGCCTATCCGACATGTTCAGTTGCGCTGGTGGAATAAAGTCCAGGCCTTCAGGGTCATCGTTTGAATAATGTCCCGGGCTATAAACCAGCTGCTCATCATGCAGGACAAAAGGAGGTAATCCGGTATTCGACGCGCCTCCGCTAGCCGGCTTCAATGACCGGTGAGACGCTAGTGGTCGGTGCAGGAGTTGTCTCCTTCGGCACCGAGTTGTTATTCTTTTTCTTTTTAAGAGGCTTCCTCTTCAGCCTATCTACATCAATATCCACTGCACCAAGACGAGTTACATACATTAAGATATAAATTAAAACAAGTCAAAGACACACGTGCAATGCAAGCATCTCAGAAAAAAATCAATCAATTTACCATCCTCAGAAACCACTTTATTTTTCTTCCAGAATTTGAAAGGAAGTTTTGTATATAGATGGTTGGCATGGGGTATCCCGTTCGCCAAATTCGCCTTGTGGATAATACCTATGCTACCCAATTCCAGCAAACCCGGATTGTAGAAAGATTTATCCAGTGGTTGAGGCTTATTTACCCACAGTTTACATGACTCAAAACTCTTCTGTCCGATCTCTTAACCCGGAAGAAGTCTTCTCTCCAGTCCTTTAGTGAGTCCTACACCCCTAAAATCACCCTCTCAATAAAACCCTTGCGAGCTACCCGAAAGCGGAAATGCACATAATGTTGATTGTCAACCACCGTCATACTATTCAAATAGGCAAAGAGCCTAATGCTCAATGTAATTTTATGTCTCCGACATAGAGTCAGGAAGCATGTAGGGACCCTATAAGTCTGACTCTGCTGCTCATACAACGGATCCAACGGGAAGCATATCCAAGACTGCAGGTGCTCCACGTGCAGCGTTATTATATCAGACGCAGTGGTCACATTAGCTAGCTCCCTGTCAGGTACAAGAGTAAGCTCATAGGGCTCCCAAACCACAAAGGTGTTAGTAACCTTCGCTAGATATTTGGTGGTACACCAGGATGGAACTAAGGTGTTGTTGTCAAATAATCGCAAGTGTACGATATCGCTCAAGTTATATAACTAGGAAGACCAAGTATCGATTCCACAAGGAATAATGAATTAAACAACTAATTTCTAATATTCTTTAATTGGCTAGTAGAAAAATAAATGGATTTGTGTAAACTAAATAAAATCTAACTTAATTCAACTTCAAGTAATTAAACTAAAAATCTGAATTTAAACAAATAAATTGAGGTTTAAACAATAATGATAAAAAAAAGCTCAAGGATTGATAATTCCAAATAAACTAGTAAAAGAATGGATTAAAATTTATCTAGTGATTTTATTATGAATCGAGCTATTCTAATGCACCGAATCCCGCTCTCTCAAGCCTCAAAGATCCGAATAAAATCACAACCTAATTAACTAACCAATTATTAACTCGCTCTCACGATATTAAAACTGAATTAAATAATTAAATAATAATTATGAAGCAAACTCAATGACTACCTAAATTCCAACCCGCTCTCACGGCATTTTTCTCTAAGTTTTTAATTACATACGTCTATTTAATTAACAATCTCTCAATTAGTTAATTAAACACAAAATCATGAACTAAGTGATCAAATTAATTCAAGCATTAATCTTAGTAAATAAAACACAATTTTACTCACTTAATAAATCCTAATCCAATTCGAAAACTAATCTAAGTGTTCATATCAATCCCCGAACAAAGGATTTAGTTACGCATGCTTAACCTTAAATTAAACAAAGAAGAAGATGAAGAATTAAACATAATTAGAACAAAATAAACTACTTATAAACTGTTGAGAAACAGAAGCTAAAACGCTATTTTAAGAGAACGAAAATAAAACTAATGTAATCTAATTATTAAAACTAGTCTATTACAAGGTCTTTATATAGTAGAGGAAGCTCTGGAATCTTCTAAGTCGATTGACGAATCGAATTTGAAATAGAAGTTTCGGTTGTAGTCGTAAAAGGAGATTAAGTCCAAGTCCAATTCTGATTAGGCAAACTTCACCTCTTTCTCGTTCGTACCTCTCTTTCCCGTTCGGGAATTAAGCCAAAATCTCAAGGTTCTCGTTCGTACCTTGGCTTCCCGTTCGAAAAAACCTTGACCGAGAGAAAATTCTCGTTTGCCCAACCTTAGTTTCGAACGTACCTTGACCTTTTCACTTGATTCTCGTTTGAGAATGGCTTTCTCGTTCGAGATTCAACCAAAAACTTCATGGTTCCCGTTCGAGACTTGTGTTTTTCAAACGGGAACAGCTATTAACTGCAAAAGTTTCGTTCGAAACTTTTGTAATCTTTTCTTTACGACGTTAATTCCTTCATCCGCAAGCTACGCTTTTACTCCAACGCTCAATCCATCATTAATTAGCTCCTAATACTCGATTTTCACCTAATTTCCACTGAAACACTAACAAACACTATCAAACATAAAAATGCCAAATAATGTATAAAAATAATACTAAACGTGATAAAAACCGAGTAAAATCGACCCTAATTATAGGAGTAAAATACTCCTATCAAACCTCCTCACACTTAACCTTTGCTTGTCCTCAAGCAAGAAATAAATCTCACTCTACAAAATATGTTAGAAATCCTTAGCATATAACTTAATAATAAATCAATCAAAGAAATCCTCAACCTATGAACAATATGAACAATCAAAACTTCTAAACCCGACAACTAAATAATGATGCAATCAAATAACAATAATAATTTATGACATAATTCAATATAACAAAGGTTACTAACTCATTAGTACAAGGTCAAATTGAATCACACTTCAAGCTTCACTATCACTTACGAGACAAGAAAATAATCAATTTCTCACTTAGGCAAATCATAGCATAATTTAGTAAAAACCGAGCTAATGGCATCAATATATCAACAAGTAGGGTATATATCAAAGAAAAGCTCACAATTGAAAACATGAATGCTCACCATAAGCTTGCTCATAGTCCCGGACTCCGCTACTTGATTCGGTAATCAACAAAAATCATATGGTCTTTAATGGGGTTGTAATATGGCTAAGGTAAAGGGAAGGTAAAAAGGATAAATAGAGGCTAATTATCAACTTAATAAACTATTTATTACTACTATTAACTTCTAGGTTGATCTAACTCCACTTTTGCGTTTTATGTGAACTCACAACTCTTTTTTTTTTGAATTACGCTTTACTCATTGCTTTTTGCAATCTCAGAATTTTCTTCTTTTTGAGCTATTACTTGCAAATTTTTATCTCTTTTTTTTTCTTTTTCTTTCAATCTTTTTCAAGGCGCAACTTAATCTTTTAAGCACAATGTAGTTCACTTTCTCTTTTCACTAATCTTGAGTTATTGATCACCTATATTCATCATAGTCATAACAAATAATATATTAAGTCGATAAGGTAAACAAAAGAGGTAAAACATAGAACGGTAAATGGTAAAATATGGTAAAAACAATAAAAAAAAGGTTTAAGGCTCAAATTGGTGTAATATAGGGGATAAAGGGTGGTCTATTTAAGTGGTCTAAAAGAAAGGTTATACCTAATTGCCATAATCATCTAATTGTTGAAAACTCAATCGTGTAACTTTAAACGGACACCGAGCAAGTTCTAGGAATAAAACACGAAATCAATACTCACAACAAGGAAATTAAGCTCAAAACTCTCAAAAGTGTGTAGTGTTATGCCATAAACTCTACAAAAATTATGCTACTTATGCCAAAAGTTTAAAAACGACTATAAAAATAAACAGTCGACATGTCATGAATCCGCATCAAGTTATTCAATTATGTTTCAACGATTTGAACAAGTCTAAATTTTGAATTCACCTTATTTCATCGGATTATGTCAACGAATTATTAAGTCATTAAGCAAGCATCGCTTATCAATTGTCGAATTAAGAAGTCGCGTTCATACATTCGTCGAGTCGGGGAAATCTAAGATTGACAAATTAATTAAGATACACACCAAATCAACTAACACTTTTCATAATTATAGACAAAGATTGAAGCGATACAAGCCTTTGAAAATAAACTACTTTAATACCCTAATACATTCTACTAAAAATAAAAAGAAAAACTGAAAATAAACTACTTCAACACCTTAATAAGAATAAAAATAAAGCTGAAAATAAAGATAAATCACCAAAATAACCCAAACGAAAGATAAAATTTTCTTCCCCTCTCCTCACACTATTTCTAGCTATGTCCCCAAAGCTAAGAAATAAGAAAAATAAAAACAGAAAATTAAAGGAGTTTGGGTTTAGAAAAATAAATCTCGCTCTAGTCAAAGGCCGGTGGATCCGGTGATGGTTCCGGTGATGGATAACGCTCTCCGCCGGCGGCATTAAAATGACCCCGAAGAAAATCCTCTTGCCGATTAAGCTGTGCCCGCATTCGATCTTGCCTCCATTGAAGTTGTGCAAGACCAACATGTTGCTCACGTCGGATATCTTCAAGTAATTTTTGGTTAGTTTCCCAACCAACCCGGTTTTGCTCCCATCCGGTCCGGTTTTGTTCAACCAACTCAGAAAACCGTTGATCAAACCCGGAAATATTAGCCGCCTCTCCGGCTTGAGAAGATTCTGCGGGTTCCTTCCCCGCTCGCCTTCCTACTCTTCCTTCCACGTCTCCTCCTTCTTCTTCCGCTCTCTCTTCTTGTGCCGCCGCTTCTCTTTCGGCTCTTGACAACAATCAGACCCTTCTATTATAGGGAATAATTCTCCCCCTCTTCACGTACACGTCCACATCTAAATGGTTAATATTTATTACCCGCGCCGGAGTGGACTCGAAGGTTGCCAAGGTAGATGCCGTGGGCATACAATTGTACTTCTCGGCCAATGCACGAACAAACCACCCATAGCTGATCTTTGATAATTCTTGTGGAACCGCTCTTAATCGCTTCAAAAGACGATAAGCCGTGTTGACTTGGTATGCGTCGATCTCCGGATGTAAAATGGCATTCAATGCCAAAAGATCACTCTTCGCCACCTTGGAGTACTCATTACGCCCGCCAAAAGAGTGCCCAAACCATTTCAAGAACACCACAATGTTGATGTCTTTGACTTCATTCATTTTCGATACCTTGGACTTATAATCGTCACGATCCGTCAATTCCCTCCAAATTGCCACTTGGTCGAACTCTTGAGCCCAATTGACCAATCCCGTTCCCCTCATTTCAAAAAGTTCCACTAAATCTTCAACACTAAGAGTATGACTAGTGTTGTTGATGCGGAAAGTAATGGAAGTAGGAGAACCGCGAACCGGTTGAAGAGTAGAAAAGAACTCAAGAGTCATCTCATCGTAAGAATGGTGACTTACCTTGGCCAACGCCGTTAGACCAAAGATGTCTAAGTACCGCTCAATTTCATCTTTAATATCGAGGCGCTCCATATCATCGAAATCAATTTGAAATGGAACCGCCATATCCCGCTCCTTAATATTTGAATACAAGTCACCTTCCTCCTCCGTATGGATTTGGAAAGGTGCTTGATAACGGGATGTCAAAATCGCCGAGGTGCTAGGCCTAGAGGCGGAGGGAGCGGTTTATTTTTAGCGACTTCTTCCAACGGCCGGTAAAGATGGAATAACCATCTCTTGATTTCTTGTGCTTGAAATTGGTTGATTTTCGGCATTCTTGCTTCGCACCATGATTGCGGAATGAGAATTTTTTTTCTAAGTAAAAATTTGGAGAATAAGAAAAGAAAAGTATTAGAAGAAGAATATGTGTGAAATAAAAAGTGGAATAATGCAAGGTATTTATAGGGAAAAAAAATATCAAATCTCAAGATTTCCCACCACTAAATTCAAACTTTCCATTTAATAACTTTGAATTGATTTAACAGTTTATATCAACACCATGTAATCAATCCAAGTGAAATTTAAGCACTAATGAATGGTTCGGATTTGCCAAGTCATCTATCCAAGTGAAAAAATCAAATTTTTCAAAGCACAAATCTCAAAGAAACACAAGTTTCAAAAGAAACACAAGTCTCAAAAGAAACACAAGTCCCAAGAAATCTACCACACTTTAATTCAAAAAATTTACATAAAAAATTCAAATTTCCCACTATTTTTGATGGATTCCCGAACGGAAAAATGGTTTTTTCGAACGGGAAAGGAGAAATTTTAATCAGATTTGATTGTGGCATGTTTTTCTCGTTCGAAACCTAATCGAACCTAGGCAAAAATGCCTTGGTTCTCGAACGGGAATATCATTCTCGAACGGAAAAAAGGCAAATTTTGCCTAGGTACGAACGAGAAACCCATTCCCGTTCGAAAAAACCCTTAACCGAGCGAATTTGGCTTTGCAAATTTCTCTTGGTCTCGAACGAGAAAGGGATTCTCGAACAAGACCAAGGCCAAATTTGCATATCTCGTTCGAAAATCCATGTTTTCGAACGGAAAATCCCTTACCTGAGCCAGATTTTGAATAATTTTGTAAAGGTCTCGTTTGAAACGTCAATTCTCGAACGAGACCAATGCAAAATTGTTCAAAATTCATCTAGAAACCCTTCCAAGACTTGTGATAAATGTCACGACCCAAATTACTGAGTCGAGACCGGCGCTAGGGAATGGGAGTGGTAGCTCCGAAACCCGTAGCAAGCCTAAAACAACTAATAATTTTTCGCAATTAAAAATATAATACTTTATATAAAACATTTTTAGAAAACTCTTTTAGATAATACTATTATAGACATTGAAATATTATATTAGAGTTTACAATATAAAATACTGTTTGAAGTCAAAATGTTTATTTAGTACTGACACCTACTGACTACTGCAGCTTTAGAAACTCATACTTGTGCAAGTCCAATGACTTCTGGCACAATGGAGATGACTTGTCTGATCCGACTTCCACTACCTGCAAACATCAAAGTGAGGGGTCAGTATTTGGGAAAATACTGAGTGAGTTTGCAAGTTACTTATAGTCTTATCAAAATATAGCATCATATGCTTAATATATATGCAAATTCCATACATAATATAAGCACACAGCGAACATTCCTAAGTAACAGACTTTATCAAAATTCTAATCCTTGATTCGCTAAACTTATATAATCGAATCAACTTGATCCAAATGGTCCAACCCGGGAGTGTTTACACTCGACCACGTCAGTCGCGACCAATCTCTTAATTCCAAAGTGTGAGTCCAACTCACTGGTGGGTCCAACCCACTAGATACGGGGCTCAGGTTACTTAACCGAGTTCACTCTCGTGGGGCTCAGGTTATTTTAACCGAGTTCACTCTCGTATCGCACTCTTATCGTATGCGCATTTCATAATCTTATAGACAATCTATACACGCTAGACTGACTTACTGACAATCTCATAGCCTATTGACACTCAATAGGTATTGACTCCTATAGATCTCATATTAGCTATTCATATTCAAACAATGAATACAAGAACGTGCATATAATCAAACTCATCAAGCACAATATCTTATATGAACATATCATATAGATACGATGTATATAATAATAATATTCATTAAAAAGAAAATGACTTTTATAATAATACGCGAAAGTAAATTGCTACTCACAGTGACCGCTATCCAAAACTGCACTATTATAATCCCGCAAGCGTAAGCTCCACGCGTTGTCCAATCATGTAACCAGCTAACTGGCTTGGTAGCTTGTCGGTACGTCAGTTACTTAATCGAGTTACCTATACGTTTAATCCATAAACGTAAGCTTAGTATTCAACTCCTAAGTTATAAACTTAGGTTAACACAATCGTATCTCTAATACGATTCTTAACTTTAATAATCTCTTAATCACACTTCTCTTTTAAACGTCCTAGTTTACATTTTGATATTCAATCGAATCACGATTGATTACACGACTTGTAATTGTCTGAAATCGAGTTTCTGCGTCGCGTCAGGGCTCTGGAAGCCAAAATCGTCGATTCCTGCTAACGAGGGACTGCACGTTCGTGCAGCAGTGTACTGTATGTTCGTGCTGTGTTGCACGTTCGTGCAGTACGCTGCACGATCGTGCAGTTGCTGTGCTGCACGTTCGTGCAGTACGCTGCACGATCGTGCAGCCTGCTGGCTGCACGATGTGCATCCACGGGGTTCATTCCCCGGGCCATTTCTGACGTGCCTAACGTCCTAACTCGATCCCGCAACGTTTAATAACATCAAAACTCAAGATTTAAGCTTAAAACGTCGAATTGAAACTCAAAATCATTAAAACGGTAAAACCGCTCAAAACCCTAAATCAAAACGTCAAGCTTACCTCGATTTGAAGCTTAAAGATGATAGAGAATTGAATTCTTAATCCATCGGCGCGAGAATCACTCGATTTGGACGAGAAACGGCGAAACCGCGATGGATCGAAGTGATCGCCGTTTTCTTTCTTCGTCTGCTCCTGATCATTCTTTCTTTCCTTCTTCTTAAGAAACATATATATATATATATATATATATCTTGGCTAATTATCCACTTTCGTCCTTCATTTCTTTAACTTAAACCAATTCTCTTTTAAACTTTCTAATTTAACCAAACGGTTAAATTATTCTTTTAACTCGATTACTTACGTATTATTTATATTTGTATAAATAATACTAATTCAATATTATTATTTTCCGTCAAAATCCTTTGATTACTAATCTCGAAGCTTAATTGGATAATTTACCCTTTAGCCCTTAAACTTCTCAAAAGTTGCAATTTAGCCCAAAACGCATCCGCGTCCAAATTTTAAAAGGTCTCTGATTGACCCGAAACTTTTACCACATATACTATACAACATTTCGCGGATCTAGGCAAAATAATTTCCCTTCGGAATTTATATGGCTAAATTACCACTTTAGTCCCTATACTTTATTTTGCAACTTTCTTAACATTCTTCCTTTTCTAATTCCAATTCCAACTTTAGAATTGGAATATAACGTTAAATTCTTTGCTATAATCTCTTTCAAACCGATTTACTAAAACTTATTTATCTTACTTTTATCGGAAGACTTTCCGATATTGCCACTCTGGCGACTCAAAACTGGACACGTGGCCCAATTAGATAATTAAATATTTTGGGGTATTACAATAAACCCTTTAAATGCCTGAACTATCAAAAAACAAAAACTCACCCCGGAATTAAACAGAAACAAAATAAAACATAAACAAATAAAATTTCAAAAAATAAGCAAAATCATAAAATAAAATAAAATAAAAACACAAACTTCTCGGGATTGCCTCCCGAGTGCGCTTTATTTTTGGTCAAAAGCTAGACCGTGGCCCGGAATTTATGGAGGAGTGGTGAACATGATTTGTTCCACCACTTGATCCGTCAAAGGTCCAAGATACGATTTGCACCGTTGTCCATTTACCTTGAAGACTTCACCACTAGCATTCTCCAATTCCAAAGCTCCATGACTTGCCACACTTCGAATTTTGAAGGGACCGCTCCAACGAGAATTCAATTTCCCGGGAAATAATTTGAGGTGTGAGTTGTAGAGCAAGACAAACGACCCTTCCGAAAAGGTTTTAGGAACGATATGAGCATCGTGCCATCGTTTCGTCTTTTCCTTGTAAAGCTTGGCGTTTTCGTAAGCGTTTAACCGAAATTCGTCCAACTCATTGAGTTGAAGCATACGTTTCTCCCCCGCCGCTTTAAGGTCAAAATTGAGCTTTTTTATGGCCCAATATGCTCCATGTTCAAGTTCCACCGGAAGATGACACGCTTTCCTAAAAACAATACGATATGGAGACATTCCGAGAGGCGTTTTAAAAGCCGTACGATATGCCCATAATGCATCATCTAGTTTTAGCGACCAATCTTTCCTTGTGTTATTAACCGTTTTCTCTAGAATTCTTTTTAGCTCACGGTTAGAAACTTCAACTTTCCCGCTTGTTTGAGGATGGTACGGAGTAGCGACCCGATGATAGACTTTATACTTCCGCATCAAGGCATCGAATTGCCTATTGCAAAAGTAAGATCCACCGTCGCTTATTATTGCTCTAGGAGTCCCGTATCGATTCATCATACGTTTGAGAAAATCCAACACAACTTTGACATCGTTAGTGGGTAATGCTTCCGCCTCTACCCATTTTGAAACGTAATCTACGCACACCAATATGTATTGCTTTCCAAACGACATAGGAAATGGACCCATGAAGTCTATTCCGCACACATCGAAAAGTTCCACCTCTTGAATGTTGGTAAGCGGCATCTCATCTCTCTTAGATATGTTCCCCACTCTTTGGCATCGATCGCAATGACTAACAAAGTCTTTTGCATCACGAAATAGCGTAGGCCAAACGAATCCGCACTCTAGCACACGAGCGGCGGTCCTTGATGTACCATAGTGACCCGCATAGTCCGACGAATGGCATTGACTAAGTATAGGCATCATCTCTTGTAGTGGTACACATCTCCTCAAAATCCTATCTCCACACACCTTGAAGAGGTACGGTTCCTCCCATAGGAACCGTTTAGCATCGCTCAAGAACTTCTTCCTTTGGTGGTAAGTCAAGTCCGGTGGCATTATTTCGGAAGATAGATAGTTTGCAATATCCGCATACCATGGCATTTCTACTTCCGAAAGTACCATCAACATCTCATCCGCAAACGTTTCATTAATCTCTACGCCACTTATAATTGGTTCCGGAATTTCTAACCTTGACAAGTGGTCGGCGACGACGTTCTCCGTTCCTTTCTTGTCGCGAATTTCGATGTCAAACTCTTGCATAAGAAGCACCCATCGGATTAGTCTCGGTTTAGCATCTTGCTTTGCAAAAAGGTATCGAAGGGCCGCATGGTCCGTATAGATGATAACCTTAGAGCAAAGTAAGTACGACCGAAATTTGTCCAATGCGAACACCACCGCAAGCATCTCTTTTTCGGTGGTGGTGTAATTGAGTTGAGCACCTGCCAATGTTCGGCTCGCATAGTATATCACATGAAGCTTTTTCTCCTTCCGTTGCCCCAATACGCACCCAAGTGCTATATCGCTTGCATCACACATGAGTTCGAAAGGAAGAGTCCAATCGGGTGATGAAATAATTGGGGCCGAGATAAGAGCTTCCTTAAACCTGGAAAAAGCAACAAGGCAATCATTAGTAAATTCATAAGGAATATCTTTAACAAGCAAATTAGTTAAAGGACGAGCAATGGAAGAGAAATTTTTGATAAATCGTCGATAAAACCCGGCGTGCCCTAAGAAGGCACGAACGCCTTTTACAGTAGTTGGTGGTGGTAATTTCTCGATGATTTCCATTTTTGCTCTATCTACTTCAATGCCGTCCTTGGAGATTTTATGTCCCAAGACAATTCCTTCCTCTACCATGAAATGACACTTCTCCCAATTCAAGACTAGATTGGTCTCCTCACACTGGGCCAACACTCGTTCAAGATTATTCAAGCACCTCTCAAAAGAGTCCCCGAATACCGAAAAATCATCCGTGAAGACCTCCATAATATCTTCAATCATATCGACGAAGATGGAGGTCATACATCATTGAAATGTTGCCGGTGCATTACAAAGACTAAATGGCATCCTCCGGTAAGCAAACGTTCCATAAGAACATGTGAAAGTTGTTTTCTCTTGGTCATCCGGGAAGATAAGAATTTGATTGTACCCGGAATATCCATCGAGAAAACAATAATAAGCGTGGCCCGCTACCCGCTCCAACATTTGATCGATAAATGGTAATGGAAAATGGTCCTTCCTCGTCTCCGTATTTAACTTGCGGTAGTCAATACAAACACGCCATCCTGTTACCATCCTTGTGGAAGTTGGCTCACCCTTTTCGTTTTCAATCACCGTCATTCCCCCTTTTTTGGAACGCATTGAATGGGACTAACCCACGCACTATCGGATATGGGGTATATAATTTCGGCGTCGAGAAGCTTTACTATCTCTTTGTGCACGACCTCCTTCATATTTGGATTCAAGCACCGTTGTCTTTGAGCCGATGCTCTTGACTCACTTTCTAGATGGATCTTGTGCATGACCACCGATGGACTAATTCCTCGGATGTCCGAAATTTGCCAACCGATCGCCAATATATGTTGCTTCATCACTTTGACAACTCTCGCTTCTTGTGTTTCCAACAAGTTGTTTGACATGATGATGGGAAGTGTCATGTTGTCGCCTAAAAACGCATACCGTAAGTGAGATGGTAACGTTTTAAGCTCAACCTTTGGTGGATAAATAGAAGAAGGTGGTGTCACGCTCTCTCTTCTAATCAAATTTTCGGCTTTCGGCTCATCTTCTCTGGAATATTCTTCCCCGATGGTTTTATGTGTCTTATCGGAATGAAATATGACTTTTGAAACCGGGAAAAGTTCTTCCACGATTCCATCAATCATATTCAATTTCATGCATTCTACCTCCTCAAAAGTGTTGCGCATGATCCTTTTCATATCAAATTCCACTTTGTCATCATCGATACGCAAAGCGAGTCGTCCGGCGTGCACATCTATCAATGCTCTCCCCGTGTTCATGAAGGGACGCCCAAGAATCATAGGGCATGTTTTATCCGCCGCATAGTCAAGTACGACAAAATCCACCGGAAAGATGAATTTGTCTACTTTGACTAGAACATCTTCTACCACTCCGTATGGCTTTTTGAGTGAATGGTCCGCCAATTGAAGCATCATCGATGTTTGCTTTAATGTTTGATCACCAAAATATCACAATTAATTGTCTAGATGATGATGGGAAGTGTCATGTTGTCGCCTTAATGTTTGATCACCAAAATTTTTCGATGATACTTGCCCCTAAATCACATAGACAATTAATTGAATTTAAATCGCCTATTTTGCATGGAATTGTAAAACTCCCTGGGTCCTTAAGCTTGGTGGGCAAGTCACTAAGGATGAGTGAGCTACAATTTTCCGTTAGGGAAATTGTGCCTTTGTCGTCCCAACTCCGTTTCTTCGTTATGATTTCTTTGAGAAACTTCGCGTATTGAGGCATCTCACGCAAAGCATCCGCAAAGCTTATGTTGATTTGGAGTTTCTTGAAAATTTCCAAAAATTTATGGAATTTTTGGTTGTCCGGCGTCTTCTTTAATCGTCCCGGGAAAGGGACCTTCGGCACAAATGGAGGAGGAGGTGGTGGTTTAACATATGGAAGTTCGGTTACTTCCTCCTCATTTGTTCCCATCGTTAGATCGATCGCTTTCTCTTTACTTGCATGTGGATCATCAAGTTCTTTCCCGCTTCGGAGTTCAATAGCTTTGACTTGCTCCCTTGGATTTGATTCCGTTGTAGACGGTAAACCCCCTTGAGCTCTATTTTGAAGTGAGATTGCAAGTTGAGAAATTTGAGTCTCGAGATGGTGATTGGCGGAAGCTTGGTTCTTAAAACCGGTTCCAAATTCCTCAATAAGCTTGTCAATTTTGCTCCCCTCATCCGTATTCTGATTTTGAAAACCGGGTGGGTGTTGTGGTCGGTAGTTGTTGAAGTTGCCTTGGTTTTGTGGACCACGGTTTCCTCCTTGGAAATTTGCTCCTCCCATATTTGGGTTGACATTGGCTTGACCCGAATTGTCCCTCCATAAAAAGTTAGGATGATTCCTCCACCCCGGATTGTAGGTGTTGGAATAGGGGTCATTGCCTTGCCTTTGCCCATTGACATAGTTGACTTGCTCATTTGAATTTTGATGTAGGACGGGGCAATCCATTCCCGAATGATCGTGCCCATCACAAGTCTCACAACCCATTTGAACTACCGCAAGTTGATCATTCCTTTGATTTGCTTGTTGTTTGTACATCTCGAGTTGTGCTAGAAGTGTCGCATTCTTCGCTTTCATTGCTTCAAATTCTTGGGTTTGCTCGAGGGTCATTATACCCTTTTAAGGTGGTTGCCTCAACCGCTCGGTTGACCAAGAACAACTATTTGTAGCGAGTTCCTCTAGCAAGTTATTGGCCTCATCATAAGTTTTCTTCATAAGTGATCCTCCCGATGCCGCATCAATCGTTGCCCGTGTACCCTCATTGGTACCATTGTAGAAAATAGAGACAAGATGATCCCTTCCTAGATGATGATGCAGACAATTTCTTTGAAGCTCTTTGAAGCGTTCCCAAGCTTGGTATAGAGATTCACCATGTAATTGGAGAAATTCTATAATTTCCTTGGTCATCCTCGCCGTTTTGCCCATAGAGAAATACTTATTGAGAAAAGCTTGTGCCAATTGCTTCCATGTTGTGATTGAGGTGCTTGGAAGTGATTGAATCCAATTCCTCGCCTTATCCCTCAAAGAGAAAGGGAAAAGACGAAGCTTGATTTGATCCTCCGTCACATTATGGATTTTGAATGTGTTGCACACCTCCGTGAACTTTGAAAGATGTGCGTTTGGATCCTCGCGTTCCAACCCATAAAATTGGCAACGACTTTCAAGTAGTTGAATCGTTCCCGGCTTGATTTCAAAATTGTTAGCGAGGATAGGAGGTGCAAAACATCCATAGTTGGCGTTGTCCACGTTGGGTAAGAAGAACTCACCCAAAGTACGTCTTTCGGGAAGAGGGACAACCCTCTCGTTTGGCCTGTTAAGAGCTAGGCCATCATGTGGTGGTGGTGGTGGAACAATCCCCTCGTGATTCAACGGAGGGTTACGGTCGTCCTCCATTGTTTTGGATTTCCGCGCTGTTTTTCGGATACTTCTTTCGAAGGATGTTAAATCTGACTGAAACGGTTCTAGCGGTTTTTTGGCACGTCATGTATTAGGCATACACTAACCAAAACTCCTGCGCAAACACAAACAAGAAAACCAACGTAAAATCCAAGAATCACAAAGTATAAAAATAACTAAAAGTAAATAAAATTAAGTCAATCTAAGAATAAGATACTTTTAATTAATTTAATCGCAATTGCTCCCCGGCAACGACGCCAACAACTTGTTGGCAAATAATCGCAAGTGTACTATATCGCTCAAGTAATATAACTTGGAAGATCAAGTATCGATCCCACAAGGAACAATGAATTAAAGAACTAATTTCTAATATTCTTTAATTGGCTAGTAGAAAAATAAATGGATTTGTGTAAACTAAATAAAATCTAACTTAATTCAGCTTCAAGTAATTAAACTAAAAATCTGAATTTAAACAAATAAATTGAGGTTTAAACAATAATGATAAAAAGTTCAAGGATTGATAATTCCAAATAAACTAGTAAAAGAATGGATTAAAATTTATCTAGTGATTTTATTATGAATCGAGCTATTCTAATGCACCGAATCCCGCTCTCTCAAGCCTCAAAGATCCGAATAAAATCACAACCTAATTAACAAACCAATTATTAACTCGCTCTCACGATATTAAAACTGAATTAAATAATCAAATAATAATTATGAAGCAAACTCAATGACTACCTAAATTCTAACCCGCTCTCACGGCGTTTTTCTCTAAATTTTTAATTACCTATGTCTATTTAATTAAAAATCTCTCAATTAATTAATTAAACACAAAATCATGAACTAAGTGATCAAATTAATTCAAGCATTAATCTTAGTAATTAAAACACAATTTTACTCACTTAATAAATCCTAATCCAATTCGAAAACTAATCTAAGTGTTCATATCAATTCCCGAACAAAGGATTTAGTTACGCATGCTTAAACTTAAATTAAACAAAGAAGAAGATAAAGAATTAAACATAATTAGAACAATAAATACCAGAGTTGTCAATTTCGGAAGAATCGTCTAGATTAAACTTGAAATCTTCACAATTGTTCTTTGCAGAAACTAATAATAAACTACTTATAAACTGCTGAGAAACAGAAGTTAAAACGCTATTTTAAGAGAACGAAAATAAAACTAATGTAATCTAATTATTAAAACTAGTCTATTACAAGGTCTTTATATAGTAGAGGAAGCTCTGGAATCTTCTAAGTCGATTGACGAATCGAATTTGAAATAGGAGTTTCGGTTGTAGTCGTAAAAGGAGATTAAGTCCAAGTCCAATTCTGATTAGGCAAACTTCACCTCTTTCTCGTTCGTACCTCTCTTTCCCGTTTGGGAATTAAGCCAAAATCTCAAGGTTCTCGTTCGTACCTTGGCTTCCCGTTCGAAAAAACCTTGACCGAGAGAAAATTCTCGTTTGCCCAACCTTAGTTTCGAACGTACCTTCACCTTTTCACTTGAGTCTCGTTCGAGAATGGCTTTCTCGTTCGAGACTCAACCAAAAACTTCATAGTTCCCGTTCGAGACTTGTGTTTTTCGAACGGGAACAGCTATTAACTGCAAAAGTTTCGTTCAAAACTTTTGTAATCTTTTCTTTACGACGTTAATTCCTTCGTCCGCAAGCTACACTTTTACTCCAACGTTCAATCCATCATTAATTAGCTCCAAATACTCGATTTTCACCTAATTTCCACTGAAACACTAACAAACACTATCAAACATAAAAATGCCAAATAATATATAAAATTAATACTAAACGTGATAAAAACCGAGTAAAATCGACCCTAATTATAGGAGTAAAATACTCCTATCAGGTGTCATCCTCATCTTTTTCCTCCGCTACAAAGTCTTGGGAACTTTCTCATTTCCTTTCTGAGATGCCTGTTTAGGCAGCTACCCAGTTCCACGAGACAGCTGGGAGACAATCTTTATTCTTTTGTTTTTTCTGTCGCACCAGAACTACAAAGTCTTCTGGCTCTTCGGTCTCCAAATCTTTACCTCAAGCCCGGCGTAGCCTTTTAGTGGTCTATCTATCCTCTCGATGGGGGAAGAGGTGTCTTCTCCGTCCAAATCACTCATGTGATCATCGGCGTAACCCTGCCCTTCGTGTTTATCATGTTCGTCTGATATACCTAAAGAAAGTGAAAGGAACCTAAAATGAAATCGGAGCAACGAGATAGGAAAAACTGATTTTCGAAATTGTTTTAGATCTAAAAGATCAAAGAGGAATATAAGGAGTTTTCCGTAAAGACGAACACGAAGAACATGACAAGTTTAAAACCCAGCAATTCTGGAAAAAAACTACAAAATACTATAACCTAATTTCAATGCAATGCACCCAAACGATGCAATACACATCAAACATGCAATGACGCACAAACAGAAGCACAACAAACAAAGAAACAAACAGTCACAACAAGAAAAAACCAGGTAATAATATTCACTAAAAATATGAAAAATAAAAAAGACAAAGAGAAATCACAAACACCAAACGGAAGACCTCCGAAAATTAAAATTAGTGAAGCGTAAACTTACTTGCACAGATGATCGAAGATGTAGAAATAAATTGGCAGGAGATTGATTAAAGTCAGCAAACCCAAATAGGTAACGGCGAACTGGCTAAAAGTCTGTTAATCTTCTTCGTGAAAAAGAATAGGCACAAATTTTTCTAAGAAAATAAGAGAGAAAATTTGAAAAGAAAGAAATGATGAGTTTTTATACCAAAGAAGTCTGAAAAAATTAATGGGTGCGAGAATATAGGTAGTAACTGAAAAGGGATGAAAACTGAAGAGGCATGTATTTAATTAGAATTTTCTCAAATTCACAACGGACGAAGGCCATGTGGCTACCATCTGGGTACAAAGGTGTAACCCAGAACACGCAAACCCTGACACCTCAGAAATAGCTGTTTATAAACGACATACCGCGATACCCAAGGACATACGAAGCGACATGATTTTCTGACACACCGTACTGAAGCACGTTACCGAGAAACTTTGACCTTATCTCTATATACCATCTCGGTGCATATTAAGACCTAACTCGGACATAAATATCTGACATACTGGGGGAACTAGTGATGACATATCTAATAACTTAAAGGCAACAAAGCAGTCTCAACGAGATAAGACCTCACCAGGTCAGGCACTTAGGGGACCCAGACCGAGATACTTCCATCATGAAATACATCAAACTACTAGCCGAAAGTCAAGTCGAGCTAATAGGACTAAAGTATCTCGGTAAAAGACGCAATCGATGCAACGAACGAAATTCTCACACTAGCTCGGCCAAGTGCCCATATCAATTCTTATTTACTCCGAGCTAACAATTTCCCAACAAAATTCTTGGGACCACAGAGAATGTTCTCCGCATCGCGTATCTCACTCGATAGTCGAGACGCAACAAGAAGTTGCCACATCAGCTAACTGAATCGTGGGGACCAAAAGAAGAGAAATAATCAGCGGTGGTAGGTTTGCACGAGATGAACCTATATAAGGTACCTTATGTGCAAAACCTAAGGTATTTATTCTTTTACTCTAAACTTTCTTCTTTCTTTCTTTTCTTTTCTCTCAAATACTGACTAGACCGTCAAAGCGATTTGCCGGTGTCCCCCACTGGTAATTCGTTTGCATTGTTTGTTCTTGGTGTCTCAGGTTCCATAGACCGGTGCAGTCAGCAGTGATTTATCAATTCTAATCATTCATGCTTGATATAAAATGGTTGAAAATTAAGTAATTATATTCTCGAGAAGGTTAAATGGGTAAACATTAAAAATTTGAAGGTGCAGTAGGAAAATAAAATAAGTTATGGGGTCAAGTAGAACAAAATAGTGTTATTTATGGGTTAAATAGAACAATTTATGCATTTCAATTATCCTTCATGCGCTTCAAAGCATTTGAAAACACGCGCTTTTGCCACGTTGAATGAAAAAGGTGAGATCGGCAAAAAAATAGCAGTTGAAGGGTTAAATAGAACAAAAAAAAGTTATGAGGTCCAATAAAATACAAAATTAGTTTAAGAGTCTTAAATAATAAAAATATATAGTTTAGGGGTCAAATGATGTATGCCTTTAGTTTTAGCCAGTAATCAGAACCGGATGGATATGGATGGCGATTTCAAAAAGTTTTGAAAAAGAGGTTTTTTTGACATATACCAAAAAGATGATAAAATATTCTTAAGAATACTAACTCAACGTCTGTTTTTGAAAAATATAGTTTGTACTTTTTTTTACAAAAATGACTTTTATTATTCTCAAAAATATTTTTTTTAATCTCAGAAATACAGTTTGCTTAACCATCTGTACACTAACAGATTACCAACAGTATACTAAAAAATAATTTATGTTTTATATGCAAAATTCAAATTTACTAAAAAATTATTAATGATGTACTAAAAATTCATTAACTATAAGTTTATGAGCGGTTTACTCACAGTTCACTAACGGAATTCTAAAAATAAAATTCTTATTTTTTTAAAAAGTATAGTGTGTTTAAAATACACAATTCAAGTTTACCAACGTTTACCCCAACGTCTACTAACAGTGCCCCAAAAACTAAGTTATTGGTGCACCATTAGTACACCATCGATTAACTAGCAACAAAAATAAAATTCAACAATAGTTTACTAACGATTTTATAAATGATAAAAATAATTGTTTTTTACAAGTTAACCAATGGTTTACCCAACATTAACTATTGGTTACCTAACACCCAAAACATTACATACATCAAGAGATATTCTTATAAGCATTTCTTCAAATACTAAGATTACAGGCTGTGCAACACCAAAAAAATCGCATCTGCTCATTTCTAAATTTCAAAATCAAAGTTATACAAACAGCCCCACAAACAGCTCCATTATCGGTTAACCATTAGTAAACCATTGGTTAACCAACAATAGAACCTTTTCATAAAATTACAAATCAAAAACTACTGTTGATCTAATTTCCAATTTCGATTTGTTCATCATGGCGGCAGAAGGTCCTCCATCTTCGACTGTTTGTCCTTCAAAACTCACGGTAACTTAGAAATCTTCTGAACCGTTGGATAGAAATCCCACGTCATAACATATTAATCCAACTTTTAGCTGTTATAAACTCAAATGGCATTGAACATAAGCTCTTAAACTAGTAGCACAGTTGCAGATACAAGTAATAATTCAGGTACTGATGACAAATAACATGTAAATTATAATTATGAGATCTGAATTAAAACAAAATAAAAAATATGGTAATTAGCAACACGACAAATTAATTGATTAATACAAAGAAATTACATCAAACTACATTACTCCAACACAAAATCTAGATCTAAAAAATGAATATCATCAAAATTTTAAAAACTGAATCGAGAGCTTACATAAAGAAGGAAGCGGTAATAACGAGACCGATCGTAAACATAAAGACAACTAGTGTCGGATACATATCTACCGGAACTGGTCTCCTGATCGGTTTTGAAACCTGAAAAATACAGAATTCAACTAACTAATCAATCGTATGAACAAATTAAACATGGAAAAATAATTAAATACAGTAAAATTCAAGGAATTACTAATTGGACTCCTCCTCTTCCTCCCTCACCAGATAATAGCGGCGCTAGTGACGGTGGTGATATTAATGCTTCTCCCCTACCGCCATCTCCGGTATTTTTAACTCCTCCTTCTCCACCGCCAATTGGTCCAATTATAGTCAGAGCACCACCGCTATCGTCTGGAGGAGCGGTTCGTCGCTGTCGTCTAGAGCGGTCATTGTTGGAGCGCATTGGCGTTTGCTCCTCTGCCTTAAGTTGTTGTTTTATTTAAGAAGAAATATATTTAGAGATAAAAAATAGCAGAGATCGTATTTTTTAAAAATTAAAAGAATAAAACTAGAAAAAAGAAGCGCAAATGGTAAATTTATGGTCGTATGAAATGGAATTACATTTGCTAATTACCGTGTTTTGTCTAAATAAGTCTTTGAAAAACGGACATGGAGCTGCACTTGGCAACTGAAATACACCGTACTGCACCAAAAGTTGACGTGATCACAACCGTCCATTAGGGTAAAGATTGAAGACCATAATGAGAACGGAAGCAGACAATTAAGAGGCGTGGGCTGATGGGGATGGAAAATTTTGAAATTCAAAATGATGTTGTTGGATTTAAAAAGCGGATCCAAAACAATAAATAAACTAAAATCCGCTGCTCTTCTCTCTCATTCTAACGGTCGCATTTTTCCTTAATCGTTTCTCTCTCTCTCTCGCTCTTCGTTTCACAGCAGCGCCATCAACGGAACCTCTAATTCCACTTTTCCTAACCCTAAACACAGCAGCGCCGTACGTTCATCTGAGTTTTGGTCTCCGATTGCTAAAAAAAGGTAAAAAAAAGCACGCCTTTTCCAAATTTTCAGGCTCCCAAACAGAATACGCTAATCGAATGAAGTGTCCGTGCTATTGACCGATTGTTTCCTCTAATTTTTGGTGCAGGAAAAAGGGTTTGATGTCAAATCAGCTTCTACAAATGGAAACCACGTGTGGATCCCTTCTTTATGAACTTCAGGTTTGTTTGCATATACATACAATTTTATGTAATCTTTTGCTTAATATAAGATGTTTATGTAATGCAAAACAAAATGGCAGATAATATGGGATGAGGTTGGAGAGACAGATGAAGAAAGAGATAAATTGTTGTTGGAGGTGGAACAAGAATGTCTTGAAGTTTATAGAAGAAAAGTGGACCATGCTAATAGGAACAGGGCTCAACTTAGACAGGCTATTGCTGATTCTGAAGCTGAACTTGCTGCTGTCTGTTCTTCTATGGGGGAGCTTCCTGTCCATATTCGCCAGGTTAGCATACAAACCATTGATCAGTCTTAACTTTTTTTTTTCTGGTTATGCCTGAACTGCTAAAGAATCATCATCAAGTTTAATAACCATAATTGTGCAATGGCATTAGAGCTCATGTGAAGCATATGAACTTTATTTTTTAGCACTTCAAAACAATACCAACTTTGATTGGCTTGCCGTTTAATAGTATTGAAGGAAAGATGCAGACAAGATTACTACAATTTAGTGGATAAATATGATCTCTTTTAGGATTAATCGTATGATGTAAATTAAGCTAAAGATAATCACTTAAATCAGGTCACTTTGAAACATGACCGCCATACCCTCTTGCAATATTTAATAATTGGTGTACATATTGAAGTGACATAGTATAAAATTGGTCAGATTACAGTTAATTTTGGTACAGGCTTGCTCTAAGTTGAATATCTGCTGCAGGCTGATCAAAGTGCTGGAACCTTGAAGGAAGAACTTCAAAGAATTCTTCCACAACTTGAGGAGATGCGGAAAAGGAAATCAGACAGAAGGAATCAGTTCCTTGAAGTCTTAGAAGAAATACAGAAGATCTCAAATGAGATATATGGGTCGGCTGATCGTATTTTTGTTGATGAAACTGATATTTCTTTGAGAAAACTTGAAGAGTTACACAAGGAGCTGTATGCACTTCAGAAAGAGAAGGTCAATTTTATTCCTCCATTTATTTTAACTTTTTGCATCCAATTTTAGGAGCTCTATTTGTTTGTTACTCACCGATCTCATCTCTGTCACAGAGTGATCGCTTGAAGCAGGTGCAGGAGCATCTCGATACTTTAAACTCACTTTGCTTAGTGCTTGGTTTTGATTTCAATCAAACTCTTAATGAAGTGCACTCAAGTTTTGGTAATACTGAAGGGTCAAGGAACATTAGTACTGTTGTAATTCAGAACTTGGCTACTGCAATAATCAAATTGCGGGAGGTCAAAATACAAAGAATGCAAAAGGTAAATTGCTCTAAGTTTTTCAGCCTATGTTTCATCTTAAAGGTTTGCCCTCTGTAATGATGGTTTCATTGATTACAGCTTCAAGATCTTGCAACAACAATGCTGGAATTATGGCATTTGATGGATACCCCAATTGAAGAGCAGCAAGTATTCCAGAATATTACATGTAATATAGCTGCTGCAGAACATGAGATTAACGAACCAAACACTTTATCTGTGGACTTCATCAATAATGTGGGTAACGACTTTTACAGGCTTGTGTTTATTTATTTCGGTATCTTGTTTGCAAATTCTAAAGTTTGGATGATAAGATCATGAAACTTTGATTTGCAGGTTCAAGAAGAAGTAATTCGGTTGGAACAGTTGAAATCAAGCAAGATGAAAGATCTTGTTCTGAAGAAGAGGTCAGAGCTGGAAGAGATCTGTCGCAAGACACATATGGTTCCAGAACTAGATACTGCAATACAATATGCCGTAGAAGCCATAGAATCTGGTACATATCTTGAATATATATCAATGTACCTTTTATTGCTTACATCTCTTTCATTTCAACATTTGTTTTGTTCATTATGTTGCAGGAAATGTGGATCCTGCTGGCGTCCTTGAGAAGATTGAACTTCAAATTGGTAATGTTAAAGAAGAAGCTTTTAGCAGAAAAGAAATACTTGAAAAGGTTGAGAAATGGTTGGTTGCTTGTGAAGAGGAATGCTGGCTTGAGGAGTATAATAGGGTTAAGTTTCCAATTTATCTCCACATATTATTAGGCCTTAGCTTTTATTTTAAATTTCTATTCAAATGACTCTCGTTGGCTTTTGTACAGGATGAGAACCGATACAATGCTGGGAGAGGAGCCCATCTTACTCTAAAACGTGCTGAGAAAGCCCGTGCATTGGTTAATAAACTTCCAGGTATTTGCCCTTTCTGTGGTTGATAGCATTCATTAAAAGAATTCAATAGATGCATCTGGGTTTAGTTTTTTGAAACATAATGTGGAGTGGGTATTACAAGTGCCAACTCATCTGTATTGACTGCTTTGACAAGTTTGTTCTCCTCCAATTTGTAAAGGTGTATTTTGTGTTTTTTTTTTGTATCTGATATATTGTACTTGATTGTTAAAGGTCTTTCTATAACTGTCTATCTAGACTGCCTTCATCATGATCATTGTTTTAATTTTATCGTTTCATATTTAGTTGCTTTATGTTGGTTCAGGTATGGTAGAGGCATTGGCTTTAAAAACCATAGCATGGGAAAAGGAGAGAGACATTCAATTTTTATACGATGGTGTAAGTCTAATATTTATAGTGTTTTCTATTTCTTGGGTGCCTGTAGTTGCTTCCATTTGTGCAGAAAAAATATCTGAATGACCTGCTAATTTTCCAGGTTCGCCTGCTTTCAATGCTTGAGGAGTATAACATATTACGACAGGAGAAAGAGGAGGAAAGGCGGAGGCAGAGGGTATAGACCTGCCATAAATATTCTTATGCTGATTTTCAGCTTGTCAAATTCCTAAGGGTTTTCTGTTTGCTGATTTGTAAGGGTATATGGACCTGCCATTTCAATTGTTTTGACTTTTATTTTCTATAGGATCAGAAGAAATTGCAAGGACAGCTGATAGCAGAGCAAGAAGCACTGTATGGGTCAAAACCCAGTCCTTCAAAGACGGGATGTGCCAAAAAAGTGTCTAGGATTTCAACTGGAGGTGTAAGCAACAGAAGACTTTCCCTTGGGGGAGCAATGCATCAAACTACTACACCACATTCACGTCCGGGAAAAAAACTTGACAGAATGAATCAACATGATCCTGTAAATCACAGGCAGGATGATGGCTTTTCAGCACTATCAGCTGGTATATTTTTTTTCTTATTAAAATTTGACAATGCATATTCATTGGTAGTCCACAAGATCTTTGCTAAATACTTATTGTTTTGCCCTCTCTTATCCTTTTGTCTTTTGCTGAAGATGATATATTTGAAACTGAACAATAACGGCTCGCCAATTTTCCTTTTTGAGGTCGGGGAAGAAGACTAACCGGTTCCTCACATTTTTCTAATTGTTGATTGTCAAAGAAGTAGGTTTGGCATCTTTAATTTCTTTTTTTGTTAACTGTCCACTAATATTTGCATAAATCAAAGAAAGGCTAATTATATTTAAAGAAAACTGTAAAACATCTAACTTTTTGTATTTGTACACTTGAGGCTAATTTTATTTATAGAAAACAGTAAAACATCTAACTTACAGCTAATTTTATGTATTTGTACACTCGAGGCTAATTATATCTAAAGAAAACTGTAAAACATCTAACTAGAGGCTAATTATATTAAAAAAAAAACTGTAAAACATCTAACTTTTTGTATTTGTACACTCGAGGCTAATTATATTTAAAGAAAACTGTAAAACATCTAACTTTTTGTATTTGTCTGCACTCTACTCCATTTGCTTAGGGTGAATTATTGACTGTCAACTAATGTGTTACAGAAGGAAAACCATCAATATTAAACTTGTCGCATTTGTAATTTAAATGCTTAAATATTACCCCACTTTATGATATGGATTGAATTGATTTGAAGTCGATTGTATTAAGTTCAGGGAAGGAACCTGTAAGTGCTTTTGTTTTTAAAGAAAGTAGAAATCCATATAACATCTATTCCTTTTGTATTCGTATACATCTCTGTGCCACGTATTTCATTTTGTTTTAACTACTGTATAGGTAGGAGAGGGTTGGATATTGCTGGTCTTCCTGCGAAAAAGCATCCTTTCAGTACTGTAAATGCTGTAAATGCTCATGAACCAGAGTCACCAATGCTGCGGAAGCCTTTCTCACCTGTTTCTTTCACAGGATATTCAAAAGCCAATGTATTAGAAGAAGCGACAACAGCACAGGATGAGACTATTAAGAAGATAATTTCAACTAATGAACCAGCTTTTACTACTCCGTTGAAGAAACATTGCATAGTAGACGAGGAGAACCGAACTCCCAAGGCAATGCAAATCCCTGTGCCGACGACACCTTCAACGGTGTCTGTTCCAATGCAAACAGCTTTCACACCAGCCCCTCTACCAGTATCAAAATCAAAAGAAGTTGCTGAAGAAATTGAATATTCATTTGAGGAAAGAAGAGCTGGATTTGTTCTTCCCAGAACTCATATAAAGTCGATACAAGTTTGATGTTGAAGTTGAATTGAAGTGTTTGCCAAATATTTGATTTTGATTGGTTCCTAACTCTTAGGATTTGTTTTGATATTAGTCGACTGTAATTGTCTTTTATTACAATGCTGTAAATCTACGAGTATTGAACGTTGAATAGGTTGTTGTTTAAAGATGTTTCCAGCTAATCAAAGTTAAATTTTCGCTGCAGTGTTATTTCCTACCTGAGTGCTGCTAGCAATGAGGATTTTGAGTGTGAGATCATGTGACAAACTAGTGAATTTTGAAAAAATTACATTTGCATTTCATTCTAGTTAATTATGGGGTAGAATAATGAACATAAATTTTAAATTTTTGACACAAAAAAAGGAAACCCTATCCTGGTCAAAATAATTAATAGGAAGTTCCTGAACACTCTGCAATATCTTTGATGCTTAGTTCTTCAACGGTTTTACCTCTATCTGCTAAGCCATCCACAGCCCCATTTAGCCTTTTTAACCAAATGTCGTAATCAACCGGATAAGGGGTTCCACAAAGACTATCAATATAATCAGCAAATGCCTTCAGCAGAGCTGAAACCTCACCAAGTTGCTGCTGAATCAAACGCTTCGCCCAACTTCTTTCCCTCCATTGCAACGCAGATTCTATAGAATCTTGCTGATTTATACTTCCTCCACAAGCAAAAAACAGGAGGTAAATAAGGCTTTCAGCATCAGACGATGCACAGAGTTTCCCGTTCTGAAGTGCATGTGATGACGAGAACCGTAGATTTATTCCTGGACTATCTCTCTCTTCCAGAACTGCCCGCCCCCACGAAACTGGCACATATAACACTCTGTTGCTTGGTCCTCGGGGATCAATCACACGTATTATGTTCTCGGGACAGATATCACCGTGTTGAACTCCAGCCAATGCTGCACTTCTGAGAGCAGCTAAGCAATCTCGGCAGCAGCGAACTGCTTCTTCCGCGGAAAACAACCCCTCCTGTGCTATAACAAACGATAGTTGATCGCCAACTGGAGATGTCACAAGGATTGGGGTTCCACACCGTGGGTGATTGCAACGTCCGCCAGGGCTCTGCTTCGAACATGAACCAGAGTGCAATATTCGACCTGAGGCAACTATTTCTGGCAAAAATTTGCTTGTGATTCCTTGCTGCTTCAACATGTTTAGAACTTTTGTTTGCCTCTGCACTTGGTACCACAAGCTCATATCTTCCCAAGATGGCTCTAGTCTACATGGGTGAGCACCCACATATAAATTCAACAACTCCATTGGACACTCTATCGAAACAGCACTATATAGATAGTTGTTCCCTCCAACAAAACAATCTTGAATCTGGAAACTCCTATGCCCCTGCTGCAGGTCATCCAATATTAATGTTTCACCCTGCCTAAGCATCAAACTTGCTGTTTGCTTTCTACAAGGATCATCAATTTGGTCCAGTTGTACAATTTCTCCTTGGTCTAACGCCGGCTGAAAAGGAACCAAACCATTTTCATTTTCACCAAGGCAGAACTTTAACCTATGCCTTTGAACACGAAGGCTATGATCTGAAGCCAATGAGGATATTGATTTCCTTGGCGGTCCACTCCAATGGACAATGGAATAGAAAGTTGCCAAAAGAACTTGTAGAGTTCCTAGGTCCCCCCAGTTTGCATTACCTAGCTTATTCCACACCCGATCAACAGATGAAATTCCAACTTCCGCATGAAATTTGATCCATTCAGTCACAGATTGGTATGGATCAGATGACTTCAGCTGAAGTCTACTAAGATCCCCACCAATCTTTACCACACCGCCAAATTTTGAATCAAAAACCAAAAGGAATACAGAATCATTGCTGACTGTATCAAGCTTGCTCAAACTCCTAGCAATAAGTATATGAATGCCATAATAGAGGGCTTCACATATGCAACTGGCAGATATTGTAAGTTCGTTATCCGATAATATATCTGGTCTAAATAAGGTAAGCTCCATAACTTGTCCCCAATGGACCTGCGGATCACTTCCGGTTTTTGTTATTAAAGCTAAACCGCGAAGCTCTTCAAGTTTTCCCCTTGATATTGCATTATCTACAGTATAAAACTTTGATCCAGGACGACATGGACAAGATAGAAAGAAAGGCAGTGGCCCACTTTTATGCCAAAATGTACGCCATAGACCCTCCACAACAGTATGAAGAAAATCTTCTATGGCAAAATACTCGTCTTCTTTCGTATCATTTGAAGCATAAGGTGAGCATGGCATACGACATAATTGCTGAAATAGGACCCCCTCCAAAGCTAAATCAAGCCTCCGCAGTTCATCTATTGAGAAAGGAGACCTGAAAGGCTGCTCCTCATTGGTTGAATCTGCATGCAATTTTCCCATAACCCAATCCTCGATGCTTTGCTTAAATAAGTCAAAATCAGCAAGTTTCCTTGTATAATCTCTTAGTGCCTTGCGCACTCTTCTAGAAGTTGGAACAAACTTGCTTGAAGTGGAGATGCTAGAGACACTATGGGTAGAGATAACTGCATCATCAGAAATACAAATATCATATTAGTCACCAACCCCTGCATTTATTAGAAACAAAGAAAAATCTGCAGTATATTTCTGTAGGAAGATGCATAGATATAATTGGCATTGCTGTTAGTAATAAAAAATTGCGGAGGCGAAATGGCTGAAAATATCAAACAGCATTACAAGATGAAATTTTAAAAGTTTCTATTAGCATGGGTCCATAGATTCCCATGCTCTTAATAAGTTCCATTTAGTTTTCAGTCTAACAAACTAATGTTTTGGTAAATTGTGCAATATGCGAGCTAACTTTAGGTGCCATGCCCAGAGGATTGAACCTTGGATATGAAGCCCAAGGACCTATAAGTATGATCCTTAGACCGGATTTTAGTTTTCCTTGTTCTTTTATAAGAAACCCTGATAAGTTGTTTTTTCTATAAAAGCCCCTGTGAATTGTTCGAGGTTGTACCACTACGATTTTCAATGAGAAGGCTGCTTAACATTTTCTGCTACATGAAATTGCAACAGTTTTATGTAATATCAACAATTCACATAGCCAAATTTCAAGCTATTAGCTTCCTAAACTAAATGAAAATTTTCCCTCCAACCGTGTCTACTCATTGTGAAAGTTTGTTATACATGCTTTTATTGCAACTTGCAAGACTACTTTTAGTTCTCATTTCTGTCAACTTATGGAAAATCCAGTATCCATGCTTAAAGGGCTAAAGCACCTGTGTTTTTTATATTTTAGATATTTATGTGTCCATTAAACTGATCCTTAATCAGGTCAACAAGGTCATAAACAAACTCTTACTAAATTACAAGCTAATTGCTAAAAAATGATCTACTTGTAGAGAGCATTAACTATAGACATGCCTAGAGTCACCCAGTTGTACTCCTTCGGAAAAATCACAGCTGCAACAGTAATTCCTACCATTTCTAGGATTTAGTTAAACTAAATACTAACCCACAAAGTTGTCCTCTTTTGCAAACTTTCTTTCTATAAGGTAAAAGAAAGCAGAAAAAAGCAAAGAAAGTACTCTCCACATGTGAGTATATGAAGTCTGTTTATTCTTTCTAGGCACTTTATAAATATTGTCAAGTATATCAAAATATGATAGCAGAAACTTGTTAAATTTAGAGAATTAAAATAAGCTCAAAGGTTAAAATTTCAGAAAACAGGCCCTTAATTTATGACAGATTACGGATTGAAGCGATGAGGGAGAATGTGAATACTACCGTAAAATTCTTCATAAGCTAAGTGGACCTCATATAACAAAATGATACCTAAGGAAAAAAAAAAAAAGAGCAGTAAAACGAACCAGAGCTAGACTTCCTGAAACTTCCATCCAAACTCGGTCCTGGAGATGAATCCTCATGCTGTGCAAAACCTGAGACTATTAACTCCATTTATGAGCTACTGTAGCAGGTTATGCTTTCACAGAAAAATAAAGCTGACTATGACAAAATGTGCACAGATGAAGTCACAAAAAAAAGCATCATAACAACACCATGACAGATGGTATTATGTTAAGAAAAATGTGTTGAAAGTCGAAAGGCTAGGCAAAGTTATTTAGTAAAACATATGGAAACTGAGAATGTAAATAACAATTTTACTTCTACAAGTTTGCATTAGATAACATGAACAACCAATATTGGTGCTCAAAATTTAAACTTCAACTTCACATTTTGGATTTTATGGTTAACTTTGAATGGCAAACACAAGCAGAGGCAGAGTTGAAACTCTGCATTTGGATAAAAAAAACATAATCTAATTCCTTCTTTAAACACTAACTATGGTTCATAGCAACATTTGTTTGCTATTCTTATTTCATTTAAATCTATGTTAGTGAAGAAGTACTGAACAGATCCTACACAGTAACAGTTTGCAATGAAATCTAAAGTCGATTCAAAGAAAATGAAAAGACAAACATGGCCTACACTGCACATGGATCAAGAAAATAATGGCATTCACTTTAACAAAAAAATAAATTTGTTGAGCATTTTAGAAGCATTCCATTAACATTAACTCACCTGATTTCATAGCCAGAACTCAATCAAATGCAAAAACACACAAGCGAAAAGATTAAAGACTGTGAAATCTTTAGAGACTGTACTTCAAATCAAGCATATTCAGAACAAAAAAATAGTAGTATATTTCCAGTACATTTGTTTTCTCAGTACATTTGTTTCTTTGTATTGGAACAACCAAATGGAAGCAACAAAAGGAAACACAAAAACATATTAATAATACTTTAATGTCTCAATAACTTGCACTCCCCACACTCCAGCTCTTCTTTGCCAGTTTGCTGGTCCCACTAACCACTGTCCAATCATCTTTACTTACTTTTCATTTTCTTTTTCTTTCTACTCCATTTGTCCATTTAAAATATAACACCCAAATTAGAAAATATATATTTTTATTTTAATTACTAGATATAAAGATTAACAGTAAGGGGTAAATTTATAAGACAAGCCATTAAAAATTATCTTAATTTACAAATAGACAACTAAAGATGGACAATTAAAGAGGCAGTATTATATATCTATAGTCTCTTAATCATTTTTATATTGTCCGTTCTTTTTAGAAACGTGCGCTGCTAAATAATCATAACATGAATGTTTAATAAAGATCTATTTTATTAATTCACTGAATAAGAGCATCTCCAATGGTGCTCTTTATTTTAAAGAGCATCTCCAATGGTGCTTTTTACTTTAAAGAGCATTTTTAATAAAATAAAGAGCATCTTTAAAATAGAGAATGCTATTTTTATTTTTGATCCAATGAGCTCTCTGCATTTAATTTTAAATTTTGAATTTTTACAGATAATAATAAAACTATTAAATATTAATTCAATGATTTCTTTAATAATAATATTTTTATTTAATTTGATTTTTACAAAAAGTAATACTAATAATATATATTAATATAAATTTATTTTTATTTTAAAATTATTTATTTATTTACTTTTTATATTAAAAATAATATATATTTTAAAGTAAAACTAACTAATTTATTTTTTGAAATTTAAAATTTGATCTTTTAAGGTTTGAAGTAGAGAGTAAAAATGGCTCTCTACATGTGGAGAGCCATTTTCACTCTCTTCTCTAAATTTAAAAAATAGAGAGTTCATTGGAATTTTAATTTATTGCCAAACTCTCTAAATTAAAGAGTTTGCTAATTTTAAAGAGTCCTTTGAAGATGCTCTAATCATTACAATTGAGATATTTTCTGTTTTAAGCGATCATTCCCCTATCGTCAATTAGTCCTTGCGGATTTTCGTAATTGATTGTTTTGCCTCTCGCTCGCCTTTTGTCGGTAAGTCGTCCTTTTCGAATTTTCAACTTATTGAAGTTATCCCTAATTTTTTCCTGAGTCATCCTTTGCGGATTTTCAACTCATCGGGATATTTTTTTTTAATTGTGTCTTTAGACATGGAAAAACTTGATCTTTTCAATGTTGTTTGGCTCTGCAAATTCGTTTCCTTATATTCTGACTACACTTTTTCCTAACATTTTCTGTACTAAGTACGGCCTTCCCAATTTGGCTTAAACATTCCTCTGAGATCATTCAACAAATAGCGTGTATATTTTAGAACAAGATCGTCAACCTTGACCTCCTTTGTTCTGACCTTTTTGTTGAAAGTTTTCGCCAATCGTTTTCGGTACATCTGGTTATGGAAAAGAGCTTTCAACCTTTTCTCCCAAAGGAATAGAATTTCGGCAGCACTTTCTTCGGACCATTGAGATTCTGGAATGTTGGCATCTTGGAGAACTCTATAATACCCCATGTTTTTCCGGTTTGATCCGACAAACATTTCAGTGTTGCTGTGACTTGTTTGATGTGTGTTTCGATTCCTCGGAATCATGTTTTGCCTCGTGAGACCTTCAGTGTGTCTTTTGGACTTGTTTTTTAGTGCCTTGGGCCTAGGGGGTCAACTTTGGGCCTTAGAGGCAAGTCGGCGCACGTTGGAGGGAGTTTGGGCGACCCGGGGGGGGGGGGTGGCCTTCTAGTGGCACGTCGCGCCAGAGGCTGCCTAACTTGTATCCCTATCTCCATTCACCCTACAAACCCTAAAATGGCTAGACACATTAAAAGTGAAATTTTCCTTCGTTCTAACAAGTTCGAGTGTTGTGCCATTCGATTAGAACATGATTTTACTTCTTATTCGCAAGATTTACACTAATTCTACGTTCTTGTGCTTCCCGGGTGCTTTGATGAATTGTTTACGTTTTGGTCCAGACCTTTAAACTAGGGTTTAACCTCTAGTTTACCCTGTTGTTCTTCACATTTAGATAATGATTTCTCACCCTTTCAATTTATGGTTTCGTTTTTGACGTTTGTTGTGTAAAATTGCATGACTTAGGGTTTTCTATGACTAAAACTATATGATTGATGGGTTGTAATTTATAATATGATTAGTATGATTAAAATGGTGTATTGAATGTTTATAATCTGATGTTAATAAATTGAATACTCATTGGCATGATTAAACGATATTTAAGCAATTACGGAGGTTCTAGTGTTCCTTTTGGTCAAAACTGCAGGCGTCGGCATTATGGAGATTGCCATGTGGTACCAGGTAGTTGTTATGCTTGTGGCCAGTTGGGTTATTTTGTTAGAGAGTGTCCGATGTCAGGGCAACATATGTCTTCAACTAATGTTGCTCAGCAATCGTTCCAGCAACAAAGACCAGCATTCTCTTCACCGGTAGGGTTTTCTCAACCTGCCGCTTCTTTTGCTAGCCAGCGGGGCGGTAGTTCTGGAGGACGTGGTTATGGAGGCTGAGGTAATGGTGTTCGCGGTTCTAATAGATATAGTACTGGTCAGTCATCACAGTAGTAGGGTCAGGGTCAAGCCAGAGTTTTTGCTTTGACTCCTCAAGATGCTCATGCATCGAATGACGTGGTTTAAGGTATTATTTTGATATTATTTATTGATGCTTTGGTGCTATTTGATGTAGGTGCGGCCCATTTTATTGTGTCTTCGTATTTTGCTGGAAAATTGGATATGACACTGTCTCGTATGCTTGATCATTTATCTGTGTCTACATCCATGTCTGATGTGAGGTTGATATTGTTTATCCGTCTTATTTTGTGGTTATTCATGGTAGAGATTTGTTTGCTTGACGTGTTATCTTTGGATGTTTTCTTGGGTATGGACTAGTTATCACGCCACTATGCTACCATCGAGTGTTGAGAGAAGCCGGTTATGTTTCGAGTCCCGAGTGACTTGCCTTTATCTTTCCAAGGGGAGAAGGTAGAGACACCTAAAAAATGTATATATGCTATTAAGGAGAAGCGGATGTTGGGCAACGACTGTCAAGGTTTCTTAGATGTGGTTTGTGATGTGAATTTTGACGTTGGTAATGTGAACCACGTTCCGATAGTGAATGAGTTCACTGATGTTTTTCCAGAGGTGTTACTTGGATTATCACCTGAACATGATATTGAATTCTATATTGATGTTGTTCCTGGTATAACTCCTATTTCGATACCGACGTATCGGATGGCTTCTCCTGAGCTTAAAAAGTTGAAGGAACAGTTGCAAAAGTTAATGGATAACGGTTTTATCAAACCGAGTATTAGTTTATGGGGTGCTCCTGTTCTATTTGTTAAGAAGAAGGATGGTTCCTATCGGATGTGTATTCATTATAAATAATTGAACAAGGTTACTGGCAAGAAAAAATATCCTCTTCCTCGCATCGATGATTTGTTTGACTAGTTGCAGGGTGCAAAGTGGTTTTCCAAGATCGACTTGAGATCCGGGTATCACCAATTTTGGATTCAGGATGTCGATGTGCCTAAGATTTCTTTTCCAACGCGTTATGGGCATTTTGAATTCTTGGTTATGTCTTTCTGGTTGACTAATGCACCAGCAACGTTTATGATGAATCAGGTTTTCAAGCCGTTCTTAGATTAATTTATTATCGTCTTCATTAATGACATTTTGATTTATTCTCGGACCGAGGAGGACCATGCTTACCATTAATGGACTATGATACAGACGTTACGTGAGCACCAGTTGTACGCCAAGTTTTCTAAATGTGAGTTTTGGTTGGATCAGGTTACCTTTCTAGGACATGGTGTTGAAAGATGGGATCAAGGTTGATCCGAAGAAGATTGAGGCAATCATGGATTGACATAGGCCAAAGTCAGTTACCGAGATCAGAATTTTTCTTGGGTTAGCTGGCTACTACTGTCGTTTCGTGTAGGATTTCTCTCGAACCGTTAACAAAACTGACACAGAAGGGTGTTAAGTTCGAGTGGACGGATAAGTGTGAGTCAAGTTTTTAGAAGTTTAAGGAATTTTGACTACAATTCCTTTTTTGGCTTTGCCATTTGGCATTGAGGGGTTCAAAATGTATTATAATGCTTCTCAGATTGGTTTGGGTTGCATGTTAATGCAACATGGTAAGGTGATTGCCTATGCTTCTCGTCAATTAAAGAAGCACGAGGTGAATTATCCTACTCATGATCTTGAGTTAGCAGCTGTGGTTTTTGCCTTAAACATTTGGAGGCATTATTTGTATGGTGCGACTTGCGAGGTTTTAATTGATCATAAGAGTTTGAAATATATATTTTATCAACATGAGTTAAATTTGAGACAGAGGAGATGGTTGGAGTTACTGAAGGACTATGATTGTACCATTCAATATCATCCGGGTAAGGGTAATGTGGTAGCCGATACCTTGAGTCGAAAGTCTTCATGCAGTTTGGCTTATAATTCTGAGGTTGGGCGTAGACCCATGGTTCGTGAGTGGTCTAATATACTGGCTTCAGGTTTCTGTTTTAAGATTTCATAGGGTGGCAGTTTGTTAGCATATTTACAAGTGCAACCTATTTTGATTGATTATATTAAAGCTATACAAGTTGAGGATCCACAATTGAAACGAATTATGGACAAAGTTCTTCAGGATAGGAATTCTAATTTCGTGTTTGTTGAAGAAGTTCTTAGATACGGTTCTAGACTGTGCATCCCACATTTGGATGGTTTGAGAGACCAGATTTTGAAGAAATCGTATAAGTCAACTTACAGTGTTAATATGGGTTCTAATAAGATGTTCCATGACCTCAAGGGTACGTATTGGTGGAGCAGAATGAAAAAGGATGTTGCAGAGTTTGTGTCTAAGTGTTTGACTTGCCAGTAGGTGAAGTTGGAACACTACAGACTGTTTGGCTATTTTCAACCACTACCTATACCGGAGTGGAAGTGGGAACGAATTGTTATGTATTTTGTGGTTGGTTTACCACATATCCGGAAAGGGTATGATTCAATTTGGGTGATTGTGGACCGTATGACCAAGTCGGCTCACCTTTCACCGATTAAGGTTACGTTTTCAGCTTTGAGATTGGAACAGTTGTATATTGACAGGATTGTTAGTATTCATGGTAATACCAGTGTCGATTGTTTCAGATAGAAGTTCAGTTTTTACCTCTAGATTTTGGAAATCGTTACAAGAATCTTTGGGTTCTCGGTTGGATTTTAGTACCACTTTTCATCCTCAAACTGGCGGTCAGTCTAAGAGGACTATTCAGACTTTGGATGATATGCTCAGGATGTGTGTGATTGATTTTCAGGATAGTTAGGATACCTTTATGCCGTTGATTGAGTTTTGTTACATCAATAGTTACCACGCTAGTATTGAGATGGCACCTTATGAGGCTTTGTATGGATGTAAGTTTCGATCTCCTATTTGTTGGGAAGAGGTTGGTGAGCGTAAGCTTTACTGAGCGGAAATCATTGAGATTACCTCGGAAAAGGTACCTTTGGTCAAGCGTAGATTGGAGACTGCTTTTAGTCGACATAATAGTTATGATGTTCCTAAGTGGAAGGATATCGAGTTTCAGGTTGGTGACATTGTGTTTCTTCGGGTTTCCCCTATGAAGGATGCTGTATGTTTTGGTGTTAAAGGAAAGTTAGCATCAAAATACGTTGGGCCTTACGAGATTACTGAGTGTGTTGGAGCGGTGGCTTATCGTCTAGCTTTGCCACTAGATATGTCGTTGGTTCATCCAGTGTTTCATGTATTGATGTTGCGAAAGTGCATTTCTGATCATTCTTGTGTGATTGTACCTCAGAGCGTTGAGATTGACCAAAAGTTATAATATGAGGAGCAACCTGTTGAGGTTGTCAATGCACAAGTGCGTAAGTTGCGGAACAAAGAGATTCTGATGGTCAAAGTTTTGTGTCGTAATCATTCGGTTGACGAGTTCACTTGGGAGACGGAGGCTGATATGCAAAAACATAATCCTTTCCTCTTTCCTTGAGGTACGTTTAGTTTGTTGTTATGTGTTCAATGTTATTTATGTGGGCGCTATGTGTTTGTTTTATGCTTTTTATGTTGTGTGAAAAATCGAGGATAATTCTTTTTAAAGTTGGGGAGAATGTAACACCCCGCACTTTTCCGGTTTGTTTCGACGAACATTCAGTGTTGCTATGACTTATTTGATGTGTGTTTTGATTCCTCGTAATCATGTTTTGCCTTGTGAAACCTTCGATGTGTATTTTGAACTTGTTTCTGAGTTCCTTGGGCGTAGGGGATCAACTCTGGACCTCAGAATAAAGTCGGTGTGCGTTGGAGCGAGTTTGGGCGTGCTGGGCGGGAGACCTTCTAGTAGCACGTCGCGCTAGAGGCTAGCGTGACGCGCCGCCTGTCTATCAAGTTAGGGGCCTATCTAACTTATAACCCTAGCCCCATTCACCCCACAAACTCTAAAATGACTAGAGACAATGAAAGTACCATTTTCCTTCATTCTAACAAGTCCGGGTGTGGTTCCATTCGAATAAAACGTGATTTTACATCATATTCGCAAATTCTATGCTAATTCTACCTTCTTGTTCTTCGCGGGTACTTTGGTGTATTGTTTATTTTTCGGTCTAGATCTTTATACTAGGGTTTAATATCTAATTTACCTTGTTGTTCTTTATATTTAGGTAATGATTTCTCACCGTTTCGATTTATGGTTTCGTTTTTGACGTTTGTTGCGTAGAAATGCATGACTTAGGATTTTCTATGATTAAAACTATATGATTGATGGTTTGTAGTTTATAATCTGATTAGTATGATTAAAATGGTGTATTGAATGTTTGTAATCTGATGTTAATTAATTGAAAATGAATTGACATGATTGAAAGATATTTAAGCAATTTCTAACTCTTTGCGACATGGATTCACTTAACGATTTATTTATGTTATCTGATTTTACATGATATTATATGTATGTATGTCATATACCACTGATCTAACATGTTTTGGAATGACGCTAATGTCACGACCCAAAATATTGAGCCGCAACCGGCGCTAGGGAACGGGAGTGGTAACTCCGGAACCCGTAGCAAGCCTTAAATCACTATTAATTTTTCACAAATAATAAACAAATAACATAAAGCAACAGAAGCAAGTATACATAACATGTATACACAAACATTTACACTAACTGTTCAAAAACCTCGCGGGCTCTAGTTACCGTACCCTGTACGAACTGGCCTCGCGGTACCATATCCATCAGTTAGTGTATCCAACATGTCACCGGCATCTCGTGCCGTGCACAACATATAAAACAGGTAGCCTACAAAAACATATAAACAGGACAGCAAGTAATATGTACAATCAAAATGTACTGCTGCATAGGCTACGACTCTGTCACACGGGACCACTACTGCAGCATTCACAGAAGTCAGATACTAAACATATACAACTGACTTATGGACTTCAAAATTGGCCTCTAGCTAGGTCCACATACTAAGTACCTGAAAGACATCAAAGGTGAGGGGTCAGTATTTGGGAAAATACTGAGTGAGGTTGCATTTTACTAATGGTATTAATATAAAAACATAGCATCGCATCTCAAGAAAACAATAATATAAAAAATATAAACATGTAAATTCGCACGCAGTCCCGGAAACATCGTTTTCGGGCTTCCCGTCGTGCTATCACTCGCCATACACGCCAAACACTTCATTTCCGACAAAACCCGTATTTTAGTTTTTCCAAAAACGCTAAAACCGAGCTTAAATCAATAAATTCCTATTTTAAACCAAAACCACCATTTATTCGAATTTTCCACCCAATATCGAGATATTACCTCAAAACGAAGTTCGGAAATCAGTAGAGGATTGAATTCCGAAGAAATTGCCGCGAAAATCACGTGAATCGGACGTCGAACGCCGAAACGGCGGCGAAACGACGGTATCCAACGAATTTCTCTCGCTCTCTGTGGAACTCTCTCTGCTCTTCTTCTTTCATATTTTCTTTCTTTATATTTCTTGGCTAAAGTGCCATTTTGATCCTTGTTCTTTTTGTTTATTATCATTAATCTTTTAAACTTTTCTTTTATTCAATTTAATCCATAACTAAATCAATAACTTCTTAAATTATTACCTTTACGTATTATTTATATCCGATAAATAATACAAAGCTCGATATTAATATTTTCCCGTCAAAACCTAAAATTTCCATTTTCGACACCAAGTGGCTAAATTACCACTTTGGTCCCTGTATCTTATTTTGTACCTTTCTTGACATTTTTTTTCCTTTTAATTCCAATTCTAACTTTTATATTGAAATATAATATTAAATTCTCCGCACTAATCATTTCCAAAACCGACCTACTAAAACTTATTTATCTTAATCTTATCGGAAAACTTTCCGATAACGCCACTCTAGCGAGTCCAAACTGGACACCTGGTCCAATTAGATAATTATAAATTTTGGGGTATTACATTCTTCCCCCCTTATAAAAATTCCTCCTCGAATTTTCATAAAACTTCTTGGGATCTTAAAATTGTCCTTATACTTCTCTTGATGTTCATTGCTACGCGTTAGTCGTAGCCTTTTCTTTTATTGAAACTATTAGTTTTCCATGCACAGCTATAATTTCATACTTGTTGCTAATCGATTGTCTATTCAACTCTTGATAGTTGCTTGCTGTTACATCGTTGAGAATTCTCTTACTGGTACCTTCGTCTCATCTGTTATCTTTTCCGAGATAGAATGGTCCTTGGACGTATTATTGATGTCATAGTCCTTACATCAATCCCACCTAGTTGTCACTAATCATAATCTAATGTTTTCTCGTTTCATCATTTCATTCTTAGTAGCCATAGGGTTGCTACTCGTCTTCTTTATACGTGAATGGTCACGACGTGTCAATTTCATCTTAATGACGTACTTACTTTATGCGTATTCCTATGAATATTTTCTCTCGTAATCATAACCTGCGGTTATGATCTTTACTATCGTCTGTAATTATCACTTTCCTTTCTTAACTGGTTCTTGTCATTTCTCACTCCTTTCTATCATTGTCTGACACTTCATTCTTCATTAACCAATCTTTCTCAACTTGCACTATGTTAAATACTTTCACTTTCTCTTAACGTAGCTAAACTTGATACATTTTTCACTATCTTCCATTTCTCTTTCCTTTGCTCCTTTAATCTATCGTGAACTTCACGTCGTTCTGTTGGTCTTGATCCTTCATCCTTTACTATTGTCTTAAACGTTTCATTTCACGTTACTTTCGATTGTATGACTTGTACAGTTGCTCTTATTTACTAGTGCTACTCGTATTCTTATCCTCTTCACTTCCCTCTAGTTGCTTCTTTGAGGTTCGTCTCGAATCTCTTATTGACTCTTTACTCAATGATGTTCTTCCTTTACGTCACAGTTCCTTATCTATGATGACCTCATAAGAATCTCATATGTTTCTTTATCATTTAACTGTTTCGAGAATCTTTCTCGTTAATTAACTTTCACTGAACTTTTTTCTTATCTTTAACCTTTAATTAACTTCATCTTTAACTTTCATCCTTAACGGATTCAGTAGGTCCTTAATAACTTATTTATTTCCTTAACAGTCATTTCTTCCTACTATATAATCAACTTCCTCTCTCGTCCTATACTTCTTCTTTTTACTTTCGAGTAATTCCACGACCTTATTCTTACTCTTCAAGGTATCGACTTAGTACTAGTTACGATTATTTCTTAGTTTATCCTTATTCTGTCTTTCATCTTCTTCTCGAAGTGTTTCCTTAGCACTTATATCATGATTCTAATTGTCCTTTAAACAACTTGATCTCTTTATACTAATACCGACTTTCGTCTTGTCTCTTACTTGTTATATCCTTTCTCGTTCTTATGACATCGTGGCTCCTTAGATACAGTTCACTCCTATCTATCCAATAGCGATGAAGTATCATCTTATCCTTTAATTACTGTATTCTTTACGTCTTTTCTCTGTTTATAATAGCTCCATTATTACTATTCTATTTTGATAATCCCTCTAACATATTTCTAAAGCTTTCCATTTCCCTAACCACCTTACCAAATGCAAGGGTGTATGAGTTCCTTCATTATAATTTCTTTTCTCTATTATGTTCCTCGTTCGCTATGCTACTTATTTCACCATAAGAATAATCATTATATTCTTCGTCCTTACGTATTTGTTATGTTCTTTTGTCTAATACGACTCTCTGTCATTTCATCATTTGTTCTAACATGAGGATAGATATTGTATCCTCAGACATTGCCAGCGCATCGCATCCTAACTGCGTATGCTCTCCGGCGATAATTCCTTATTCGCATTCTCCTTTAGCTTCACTAGCTTTGTTGTAATTAATCGTTAACATGGCTTTATTCGGTTATTGGAGTTTGCTTTACAAGTCTTATTCTTACTTACTAAGAATCTTTTATTATTCGTCGCAGAGTTTTACATCCGAGTTCACTTACTCAACAAATGATTTCAAAACATTCTTTGGCTAGCTAGCACTTTAAATCATTTTTTCTAAAATCGTTTGAAATCGATAATACAATTGTAGCTCAGAGTGATGACACCTCTCATCACCAAAGAGTTGCTCGAAATCACATTTTCTTCATCATTGCGAAAATATGATGCATGGTCTATGCTTTGAAAATCATTCTTTTATGCATTCCTATCATGATTATGTGATGTCATATGCGATGACTGAGCACAATTGTACTTTGAAAAATCTTAAAAATCTTTCATACTTTTCGTAGAACGTAAGTTTACTTCAGATTGTACACTCTGCGACTATTAACGGCTTTTTTTTATACTTATTGGGTATATTATGAATTTTTACATTGCTGTCACCTTCTGTCATTTCTTGACTATTCTTCTGTCACATCACTTCTTTCTCCATATTTCCGATACCCCAATTCATTCTGAAACTTCTTATAGTCGTAATTACTATTTTCACGTCTTTACTGTACTCGCATCATACCATGTACAAGTGTAGGTATTGGTACACATCACTTATGAGTGTAGGTATCAGTTCTTTCATATCAACTCTCCTTTCCAGTATTCCATCTTTTCTTTCACGACTTCTAGAACGTAACACAGGAATTACGTTCGCGATAAATGTATTATTTATCGTTTATTATGTTATTGTTTTTGTAAGTTATGTTTATACATTCTTTTATTAGGCGCGTTATAGGTGATTTCTCTCCCTATAGCTCCTTGCTATCTAAAGTATTATCTTATAGACATATTCTAACTATTATGCTCTGCTATGCAATGCAGCACATATATACATAACAATGCAAACACATTAACACATATTCACAAAGCATGTAAATCGTCGATACCTGGAGGTGCCTGATGCGGAACGCTAGGTTCCCTAATAACTACGCCTGTGTGTCGACCCTTAGCTGTTCTACCGGAGTTACTTCCGCCTCTTTGCACAAAGTACGGGTTAGTCCTAACTCTGGAGGATGTACTGACGTAGTCCGGATGGTACTCACGTCTAAAATAGAAGGGTCGTACTGGATCACCCCTCCACTCATGCTCAGTCTCGATCCTACGAGCCATCGTAGTGAGCGTGTCAAAATGTTCACCTACGTGTTCATATAGCTCACTAAATTCAGGTCCTAAGCCTCTGACGTACCTACGGTTGATGGTTCTATTACCTTCATCCAGATCAGGAACTCCCTCAACCATTCTCAGAAAATCAGCAGAATACATTCCTACTGTTAGCATTCCTCGGGAGAAGGAGCGCATCTGTCTCCAAACTTGGTCTAGAGCTATCTGTGCCTGACCATTTGCTATATCCGCGTCTTTTCTCAAATCACGGTATCTGTGTACCCTAGACCAGAAATACTCGCTTCTGTACTGTTCAACATCTGACTCCTCTAACAGTTCTTCTTCTTCATACTCTTTCTCTTGAGGATCTTCTTCTTCTGCCTCTTCTTCTAATTCCTCTTCTAGGTTCTCTGCTAGATCTTCCTCTGGATCCTCCTCAGGATTCTCCTCACTTTCTTCACTGTACTCCATTTCAAGCGAGTGAGTTCTACCTCTAATCCTAGAAGAACTACCAATTTCTGATATTGACATGTAACCATTCTAATATATCTCAAGTGATCTCCTAGCATCTGAGTGAAATCCATTCTGGTGGACTTCAGATGGTCCGCCTACTTCATTATGAAATCCATTCTGATATATAGGAGGCGCTTCCTCCTGTTTCTTTGCAGCATGTAGCTGAGCTTCATTTTGCCCAGACATGCTGAAAAGAAACAATTCCTAATGTCACTGACCATCTGAGCCCCTTTTTCCTCTCTTAACTTCAATATCAACTTATAAAGTGCTATAAACATTTAACATTCAATCAATATGTATGTAATTCGCAAATACGTAATCACTGAATACCCCTTGCACAAGTAATAAACACTTAGTTGCCTTAGCCGCTCATATTTGCAAATATTTAACCATTTTCTATCTCTTAGCATAAGCAACAAATACTTAGTTGCCTTAGTCATCCGTATAAAGAGATACTAGTCACTTGCTAACTTAATAGTCCTGGTTCGCGCGCGTTATGCCATATACTACTAATGCACAGATCAAATGAATGCAGACAACTAAGGTCCGACTCTCTGCTGCAGTAGTTCCTAGTTTTACTTACTGACAGAGTATTCAAAGCCAAACAGACATTCAGACACAACTGGCAGTGGTAACTAGACCAACTGCTCTCAAACAAACACTGAGACAAACTTGCAGTGGTAATTGGACCAACTGCTCTGATACCAACATTGTCACGACCCAAAATATTGAGCCGCAACCGGCGCTAGGGAACGGGAGTGGTAACTCCGGAACCCGTAGCAAGCCTTAAATCACTATTAATTTTTCGCAAAATATAAACAAATAACATAAAGCAACAGAAGCAAGTATACATAACATGTATACACAAACATTTACACTAACTGTTCAAAAACCTCGCGGGCTCTAGTTACCGTACCCTGTACGAACTGGCCTCGCGGTACCATATCCATCAGTTAGTGTATCCAACATGTCACCGGCATCTCGTGCCGTGCACAACATATAAAACAGGTAGCCTACAAAAACATATAAACAGGACAGCAAGTAATATGTACAATCAAAATGTACTGCTGCCTAGGCTACGACTCTGTCACACGGGACCACTACTGCTGCATTCACAGAAGTCAGATACTAAACATATACAACTGACTTCTGGACTTCAAAATTGGCCTCTAGCTAGGTCCACATACTAAGTACCTGAAAGACATCAAAGGTGAGGGGTCAGTATTTGGGAAAATACTGAGTGAGGTTGCATTTTACTAACGGTATTAATATAAAAACATAGCATCGCATCTCAAGAAAACAATAATATAAAACATATAAACATGTATTTGATCCGTACGAAACTAATATCCTAGCATGCGACACATATCTCGAATAATCATTATCATTCAACCCAATCGTAAATATCAATCGCGAGTCCAACTCGCTGGTGGCCCAGCCACTAGATACGGGGACTCTGGACTACACCGTAGCCGAGTACCCACTCGTATCAAAATCATATACCCAATCGTAAATATCAATTGCGAGTCCAACTCGCTGGTGGCCCAGCCACGTAAATTTCATAATCATCATCAGCTCCCACCTGTGTCAAGTCATTTCTCAAATGCAAACATACTAGACTGACTCGATACTGGTGATCACACAGCCTATTGACACCCAATAGGTAGCTAGTTTCTTCGGATCGCATACTAGTTCTCATATATAGAAACTAATAAAACATATAACATTTCAATCAATTATATATAATGCGATGCGTGTAACAGTATATATATCTATATAAAATAACTTTAATATATAATACACGAAAGTAAAGTGCAACTCACAGTGACCGCAATCCAATCAATAATGTGGTCGATGAAATGATATGCCCTCGCTATCCCACGTCTACTAACCTCTCTACTCTGACACGTCTGGTAAATAATTAACGTTTAATGATTAGACGTTAATCTCGTATTCCTATACGTATAATACTTTTAAGTTTTAGGGTTTAGTTTCATTTTTAACATTATTTATAATCTCGATATTCCTCAACCATAATTACGATATCTCGAACTTTGTTTCTCGTATTCGAGAAACGCATAATATCCTTGACATTTCTCGTTATCATAGCTCACGTAAAACGTCGAGCTAAAACTTTACTTTTTAATTTATCAGGGTCCTTGATCGTTTTTAGGATCTAATCTTGAAATATTGAAATCCCATTTCAATTAGGGCTAAAAGTCTATTTTAGTCCCCCCGAGTAAAAGTCCATTTTAGTCCCTCGTGGACCCACAGCGCGTCTGCACAAGGTGGTGTGCGTTCGCACACCCCGTGCGATTCGCACGCAGTCCTGGAAACGTCGTTTCCGGGCTTCTCGTCGTGCTATCACTCGCCATACACGCCAAACACTTCATTTCCGACAAAACCCGTATTTTAGTTTTTCCAAAAATGCTAAAACCGAGCTTAAATCAATAAATTCCTATTTTAAACCAAAACCACCATTTATTCGAATTTTCCACCCAATATCGAGATATTACCTCAAAACGAAGTTCGGAAATCAGTAGAGGATTGAATTCCGAAGAAATTGCCGCGAAAATCACGTGAATCGGACGTCGAACGCCGAAACGGCGGCGAAACGACGGTATCCAACGAATTTCTCTCGCTCTCTGTGGAACTCTCTCTGCTCTTCTTCTTTCATATTTTCTTTCTTTATATTTCTTGGCTAAAGTGCCATTTTGATCCTTGTTCTTTTTGTTTATTATCATTAATCTTTTAAACTTTTCTTTTATTCAATTTAATCCATAACTAAATCAATAACTTCTTAAATTATTACCTTTACGTATTATTTATATCCGATAAATAATACAAAGCTCGATATTAATATTTTCCCGTCAAAACCTAAAATTTCCATTTTCGACACCAAGTGGCTAAATTACCACTTTGGTCCCTGTATCTTATTTTGTACCTTTCTTGACATTTTTTTTCCTTTTAATTCCAATTCTAACTTTTATATTGAAATATAATATTAAATTCTCCGCACTAATCATTTCCAAAACCGACCTACTAAAACTTATTTATCTTAATCTTATCGGAAAACTTTCCGATAACGCCACTCTAGCGAGTCCAAACTGGACACCTGGTCCAATTAGATAATTATAAATTTTGGGGTATTACATTCTTCCCCCCTTATAAAAATTCCTCCTCGAATTTTCATAAAACTTCTTGGGATCTTAAAATTGTCCTTATACTTCTCTTGATGTTCATTGCTACGCGTTAGTCGTAGCCTTTTCTTTTATTGAAACTATTAGTTTTCCATGCACAGCTATAATTTCATACTTGTTGCTAATCGATTGTCTATTCAACTCTTGATAGTTGCTTGCTGTTACATCGTTGAGAATTCTCTTACTGGTACCTTCGTCTCATCTGTTATCTTTTCCGAGATAGAATGGTCCTTGGACGTATTATTGATGTCATAGTCCTTACATCAATCCCACCTAGTTGTCACTAATCATAATCTAATGTTTTCTCGTTTCATCATTTCATTCTTAGTAGCCATAGGGTTGCTACTCGTCTTCTTTATACGTGAATGGTCACGACGTGTCAATTTCATCTTAATGACGTACTTACTTTATGCGTATTCCTATGAATATTTTCTCTCGTAATCATAACCTGCGGTTATGATCTTTACTATCGTCTGTAATTATCACTTTCCTTTCTTAACTGGTTCTTGTCATTTCTCACTCCTTTCTATCATTGTCTGACACTTCATTCTTCATTAACCAATCTTTCTCAACTTGCACTATGTTAAATACTTTCACTTTCTCTTAACGTAGCTAAACTTGATACATTTTTCACTATCTTCCATTTCTCTTTCCTTTGCTCCTTTAATCTATCGTGAACTTCACGTCGTTCTGTTGGTCTTGATCCTTCATCCTTTACTATTGTCTTAAACGTTTCATTTCACGTTACTTTCGATTGTATGACTTGTACAGTTGCTCTTATTTACTAGTGCTACTCGTATTCTTATCCTCTTCACTTCCCTCTAGTTGCTTCTTTGAGGTTCGTCTCGAATCTCTTATTGACTCTTTACTCAATGATGTTCTTCCTTTACGTCACAGTTCCTTATCTATGATGACCTCATAAGAATCTCATATGTTTCTTTATCATTTAACTGTTTCGAGAATCTTTCTCGTTAATTAACTTTCACTGAACTTTTTTCTTATCTTTAACCTTTAATTAACTTCATCTTTAACTTTCATCCTTAACGGATTCAGTAGGTCCTTAATAACTTATTTATTTCCTTAACAGTCATTTCTTCCTACTATATAATCAACTTCCTCTCTCGTCCTATACTTCTTCTTTTTACTTTCGAGTAATTCCACGACCTTATTCTTACTCTTCAAGGTATCGACTTAGTACTAGTTACGATTATTTCTTAGTTTATCCTTATTCTGTCTTTCATCTTCTTCTCGAAGTGTTTCCTTAGCACTTATATCATGATTCTAATTGTCCTTTAAACAACTTGATCTCTTTATACTAATACCGACTTTCGTCTTGTCTCTTACTTGTTATATCCTTTCTCGTTCTTATGACATCGTGGCTCCTTAGATACAGTTCACTCCTATCTATCCAATAGCGATGAAGTATCATCTTATCCTTTAATTACTGTATTCTTTACGTCTTTTCTCTGTTTATAATAGCTCCATTATTACTATTCTATTTTGATAATCCCTCTAACATATTTCTAAAGCTTTCCATTTCCCTAACCACCTTACCAAATGCAAGGGTGTATGAGTTCCTTCATTATAATTTCTTTTCTCTATTATGTTCCTCGTTCGCTATGCTACTTATTTCACCATAAGAATAATCATTATATTCTTCGTCCTTACGTATTTGTTATGTTCTTTTGTCTAATACGACTCTCTGTCATTTCATCATTTGTTCTAACATGAGGATAGATATTGTATCCTCAGACATTGCCAGCGCATCGCATCCTAACAGCGTATGCTCTCCGGCGATAATTCCTTATTCGCATTCTCCTTTAGCTTCACTAGCTTTGTTGTAATTAATCGTTAACATGGCTTTATTCGGTTATTGGAGTTTGCTTTACAAGTCTTATTCTTACTTACTAAGAATCTTTTATTATTCGTCGCAGAGTTTTACATCCGAGTTCACTTACTCAACAAATGATTTCAAAACATTCTTTGGCTAGCTAGCACTTTAAATCATTTTTTCTAAAATCGTTTGAAATCGATAATACAATTGTAGCTCAGAGTGATGACGCCTCTCATCACCAAAGAGTTGCTCGAAATCGCATTTTCTTCATCATTGCGAAAATATGATGCATGGTCTATGCTTTGAAAATCATTCTTTTATGCATTCCTATCATGATTATGTGATGTCATATGCGATGACTGAGCACAATTGTACTTTGAAAAATCTTAAAAATCTTTCATACTTTTCGTAGAACGTAAGTTTACTTCAGATTGTACACTCTGCGACTATTAACGGCTTTTTTTTATACTTATTGGGTATATTATGAATTTTTACATTGCTGTCACCTTCTGTCATTTCTTGACTATTCTTCTGTCACATCACTTCTTTCTCCATATTTCCGATACCCCAATTCATTCTGAAACTTCTTATAGTCGTAATTACTATTTTCACGTCTTTACTGTACTCGCATCATACCATGTACAAGTGTAGGTATTGGTACACATCACTTATGAGTGTAGGTATCAGTTCTTTCATATCAACTCTCCTTTCCAGTATTCCATCTTTTCTTTCACGACTTCTAGAACGTAACACAGGAATTACGTTCGCGATAAATGTATTATTTATCGTTTATTATGTTATTGTTTTTGTAAGTTATGTTTATACATTCTTTTATTAGGCGCGTTATAGGTGATTTCTCTCCCTATAGCTCCTTGCTATCTAAAGTATTATCTTATAGACATATTCTAACTATTATGCTCTGCTATGCAATGCAGCACATATATACATAACAATGCAAACACATTAACACATATTCACAAAGCATGTAAATCGTCGATACCTGGAGGTGCCTGATGCGGAACGCTAGGTTCCCTAATAACTACGCCTGTGTGTCGACCCTTAGCTGTTCTACCGGAGTTACTTCCGCCTCTTTGCACAAAGTACGGGTTAGTCCTAACTCTGGAGGATGTACTGACGTAGTCCGGATGGTACTCACGTCTAAAATAGAAGGGTCGTACTGGATCACCCCTCCACTCATGCTCAGTCTCGATCCTACGAGCCATCGTAGTGAGCGTGTCAAAATGTTCACCTACGTGTTCATATAGCTCACTAAATTCAGGTCCTAAGCCTCTGACGTACCTACGGTTGATGGTTCTATTACCTTCATCCAGATCAGGAACTCCCTCAACCATTCTCAGAAAATCAGCAGAATACATTCCTACTGTTAGCATTCCTCGGGAGAAGGAGCGCATCTGTCTCCAAACTTGGTCTAGAGCTATCTGTGCCTGACCATTTGCTATATCCGCGTCTTTTCTCAAATCACGGTATCTGTGTACCCTAGACCAGAAATACTCGCTTCTGTACTGTTCAACATCTGACTCCTCTAACAGTTCTTCTTCTTCATACTCTTTCTCTTGAGGATCTTCTTCTTCTGCCTCTTCTTCTAATTCCTCTTCTAGGTTCTCTGCTAGATCTTCCTCTGGATCCTCCTCAGGATTCTCCTCACTTTCTTCACTGTACTCCATTTCAAGCGAGTGAGTTCTACCTCTAATCCTAGAAGAACTACCAATTTCTGATATTGACATGTAACCATTCTAATATATCTCAAGTGATCTCCTAGCATCTGAGTGAAATCCATTCTGGTGGACTTCAGATGGTCCGCCTACTTCATTATGAAATCCATTCTGATATATAGGAGGCGCTTCCTCCTGTTTCTTTGCAGCATGTAGCTGAGCTTCATTTTGCCCAGACATGCTGAAAAGAAACAATTCCTAATGTCACTGACCATCTGAGCCCCTTTTTCCTCTCTTAACTTCAATATCAACTTATAAAGTGCTATAAACATTTAACATTCAATCAATATGTATGTAATTCGCAAATACGTAATCACTGAATACCCCTTGCACAAGTAATAAACACTTAGTTGCCTTAGCCGCTCATATTTGCAAATATTTAACCATTTTCTATCTCTTAGCATAAGCAACAAATACTTAGTTGCCTTAGTCATCCGTATAAAGAGATACTAGTCACTTGCTAACTTAATAGTCCTGGTTCGCGCGCGTTATGCCATATACTACTAATGCACAGATCAAATGAATGCAGACAACTAAGGTCCGACTCTCTGCTGCAGTAGTTCCTAGTTTTACTTACTGACAGAGTATTCAAAGCCAAACAGACATTCAGACACAACTGGCAGTGGTAACTAGACCAACTGCTCTCAAACAAACACTGAGACAAACTTGCAGTGGTAACTGGACCAACTGCTCTGATACCAACATTGTCACGACCCAAAATATTGAGCCGCAACCGGCGCTAGGGAACGAGAGTGGTAACTCCGGAACCCGTAGCAAGCCTTAAATCACTATTAATTTTTCGCAAATAATAAACAAATAACATAAAGCAACAGAAGCAAGTATACATAACATGTATACACAAACATTTACACTAACTGTTCAAAAACCTCGCGGGCTCTAGTTACCGTACCCTGTACGAACTGGCCTCGCGGTACCATATCCATCAGTTAGTGTATCCAACATGTCACCGGCATCTCGTGCCGTGCACAACATATAAAACAGGTAGCCTACAAAAACATATAAACAGGACAGCAAGTAATATGTACAATCAAAATGTACTGCTGCCTAGGCTACGACTCTGTCACACGGGACCACTACTGCTGCATTCACAGAAGTCAGATACTAAACATATACAACTGACTTCTGGACTTCAAAATTGGCCTCTAGCTAGGTCCACATACTAAGTACCTGAAAGACATCAAAGGTGAGGGGTCAGTATTTGGGAAAATACTGAGTGAGGTTGCATTTTACTAACGGTATTAATATAAAAACATAGCATCGCATCTCAAGAAAACAATAATATAAAACATATAAACATGTATTTGATCCGTACGAAACTAATATCCTAGCATGCGACACATATCTCGAATAATCATTATCATTCAACCCAATCGTAAATATCAATCGCGAGTCCAACTCGCTGGTGGCCCAGCCACTAGATACGGGGACTCTGGACTACACCGTAGCCGAGTACCCACTCGTATCAAAATCATATACCCAATCGTAAATATCAATTGCGAGTCCAACTCGCTGGTGGCCCAGCCACGTAAATTTCATAATCATCATCAGCTCCCACCTGTGTCAAGTCATTTCTCAAATGCAAACATACTAGACTGACTCGATACTGGTGATCCCACAGCCTATTGACACCCAATAGGTAGCTAGTTTCTTCGGATAGCATACTAGTTCTCATATATAGAAACTAATAAAACATATAACATTTCAATCAATTATATATAATGCGATGCGTGTAACAGTATATATATCTATATAAAATAACTTTAATATATAATACACGAAAGTAAAGTGCAACTCACAGTGACCGCAATCCAATCAATAATGTGGTCGATGAAATGATATGCCCTCGCTATCCCACGTCTACTAACCTCTCTACTCTGACACGTCTGGTAAATAATTAACGTTTAATGATTAGACGTTAATCTCGTATTCCTATACGTATAATACTTTTAAGTTTTAGGGTTTAGTTTCATTTTTAACATTATTTATAATCTCGATATTCCTCAACCATAATTAAGATATCTCGAACTTTGTTTCTCGTATTCGAGAAACGCATAGTATCCTTGACATTTCTCGTTATCATAGCTCACGTAAAACGTGGAGCTAAAACTTTACTTTTTAATTTATCAGGGTCCTTGATCGTTTTTAGGATCTAATCTTGAAATATTGAAATCCCATTTCAATTAGGGCTAAAAGTCTATTTTAGTCCCCCCGAGTAAAAGTCCATTTTAGTCCCTCGTGGACCCACAGCGCGTCTGCACAAGGTGGTGTGCGTTCGCACACCCCGTGCGATTCGCACGCAGTCCTGGAAACGTCGTTTCCAGGCTTCCCGTCGTGCTATCACTCGCCATACACGCCAAACACTTCATTTCCGACAAAACCCGTATTTTAGTTTTTCCAAAAACGCTAAAACCGAGCTTAAATCAATAAATTCCTATTTTAAACCAAAACCACCATTTATTCGAATTTTCCACCCAATATCGAGATATTACCTCAAAACGAAGTTCGGAAATCAGTAGAGGATTGAATTCCGAAGAAATTGCCGCGAAAATCACGTGAATCGGACGTCGAACGCCGAAACGGCGGCGAAACGACGGTATCCAACGAATTTCTCTCGCTCTCTGTGGAACTCTCTCTGCTCTTCTTCTTTCATATTTTCTTTCTTTATATTTCTTGGCTAAAGTGCCATTTTGATCCTTGTTCTTTTTGTTTATTATCATTAATCTTTTAAACTTTTCTTTTATTCAATTTAATCCATAACTAAATCAATAACTTCTTAAATTATTACCTTTACGTATTATTTATATCCGATAAATAATACAAAGCTCGATATTAATATTTTCCCGTCAAAACCTAAAATTTCCATTTTCGACACCAAGTGGCTAAATTACCACTTTGGTCCCTGTATCTTATTTTGTACCTTTCTTGACATTTTTTTTCCTTTTAATTCCAATTCTAACTTTTATATTGAAATATAATATTAAATTCTCCGCACTAATCATTTCCAAAACCGACCTACTAAAACTTATTTATCTTAATCTTATCGGAAAACTTTCCGATAACGCCACTCTAGCGAGTCCAAACTGGACACCTGGTCCAATTAGATAATTATAAATTTTGGGGTATTACATTCTTCCCCCCTTATAAAAATTCCTCCTCGAATTTTCATAAAACTTCTTGGGATCTTAAAATTGTCCTTATACTTCTCTTGATGTTCATTGCTACGCGTTAGTCGTAGCCTTTTCTTTTATTGAAACTATTAGTTTTCCATGCACAGCTATAATTTCATACTTGTTGCTAATCGATTGTCTATTCAACTCTTGATAGTTGCTTGCTGTTACATCGTTGAGAATTCTCTTACTGGTACCTTCGTCTCATCTGTTATCTTTTCCGAGATAGAATGGTCCTTGGACGTATTATTGATGTCATAGTCCTTACATCAATCCCACCTAGTTGTCACTAATCATAATCTAATGTTTTCTCGTTTCATCATTTCATTCTTAGTAGCCATAGGGTTGCTACTCGTCTTCTTTATACGTGAATGGTCACGACGTGTCAATTTCATCTTAATGACGTACTTACTTTATGCGTATTCCTATGAATATTTTCTCTCGTAATCATAACCTGCGGTTATGATCTTTACTATCGTCTGTAATTATCACTTTCCTTTCTTAACTGGTTCTTGTCATTTCTCACTCCTTTCTATCATTGTCTGACACTTCATTCTTCATTAACCAATCTTTCTCAACTTGCACTATGTTAAATACTTTCACTTTCTCTTAACGTAGCTAAACTTGATACATTTTTCACTATCTTCCATTTCTCTTTCCTTTGCTCCTTTAATCTATCGTGAACTTCACGTCGTTCTGTTGGTCTTGATCCTTCATCCTTTACTATTGTCTTAAACGTTTCATTTCACGTTACTTTCGATTGTATGACTTGTACAGTTGCTCTTATTTACTAGTGCTACTCGTATTCTTATCCTCTTCACTTCCCTCTAGTTGCTTCTTTGAGGTTCGTCTCGAATCTCTTATTGACTCTTTACTCAATGATGTTCTTCCTTTACGTCACAGTTCCTTATCTATGATGACCTCATAAGAATCTCATATGTTTCTTTATCATTTAACTGTTTCGAGAATCTTTCTCGTTAATTAACTTTCACTGAACTTTTTTCTTATCTTTAACCTTTAATTAACTTCATCTTTAACTTTCATCCTTAACGGATTCAGTAGGTCCTTAATAACTTATTTATTTCCTTAACCATCACAGGTGTGCGTTCGCACACCACGGGTGTGCGATCGTACACCACGTGCGATTCGCACGCAGTCCCGGAAACATCGTTTTCGGGCTTCCCGTCGTGCTATCACTCGCCATACACGCCAAACACTTCATTTCCGACAAAACCCGTATTTTAGTTTTTCCAAAAACGCTAAAACCGAGCTTAAATCAATAAATTCCTATTTTAAACCAAAACCACCATTTATTCAAATTTTCCACCCAATATCGAGATATTACCTTAAAACGAAGTTCGGAAATCAGTAGAGGATTGAATTCCGAAGAAATTGCCGCGAAAATCACATGAATCGGACGTCGAACGCCGAAACGGCGGCGAAACGACGGTATCGAACGAATTTCTCTCGCTCTCTCTGGAACTCTCTCTGCTCTTCTTCTTTCATATTTTCTTTCTTTATATTTCTTGGCTAAAGTGCCTTTTTGATCCTTGTTCTTTTTGTTTATTATCATTAATCTTTTAAACTTTTCTTTTATTCAATTTAATCCATAACTAAATCAATAACTTCTTAAATTATTACCTTTACGTATTATTTATATCCAATAAATAATACAAATCTCGATATTAATATTTTCCCGTCAAAACCTAAAATTTCCGTTTTCGACACCAAGTGGATAAATTACCACTTTGGTCCCTGTACCTTATTTTGTACCTTTCTTGACACTTTTTTTCCCTTTTAATTCCAATTCTAACTTTTATATTGAAATATAATATTAAATTCTCCGCACTAATCATTTCCAAAACCGACCTACTAAAACTTATTTATCTTAATCTTATCGGAAAACTTTCTGATAACGCCACTCTAGCGAGTCCAAACTGGACACCTGATCCAATTAGATAATTATAAATTTTGGGGTATTACAGCTAAGTGTTGGGATTGTTTTGATTTACTTAATTATGCGAAGTTGCGTAATATGGCAAATTTTTGGTTTACAAAAGTTGTAGTTACATGAATGTTTTGAAATAACATACCTATCGTTATAATATGATATATATGATGTTTATATTGTTTAGGATAAGTGATTACATATTTTTAGTCAATGAATGCTTGATTTGGTTCGTTTGGCATGTTTAGGCAATTTTTAGCGAATTTGTGTTATCGATTCAATTAGAAATTTTGGCATGTGATTACATCTGCTTTGTTTTGATATATTGTATCTATGTATTATATACTACTGATCTATATGAGTTGGGTATGTTGATTCCTTCCTATATTTGTACGTGTAACTTAAAGTACGAAACTAGCTAGTTTTACCCTTAATGCTATGTTTGCGGATTCAATACTTTGTGATGACTTAGGATCCGAGTTGTTTTCATATTTTTGATTTTATCATGTGTATAATATTATATTAGGTGTTTGGGTTTGGCGATGCATGTTTAGACCCGTATTGCTTTAAGTGTTGTGAATGCTTAATTGGCATGTCTTTGTGAGAAGCATGTTTTTTGATTCTGGATATTTTGCTATGGAATTTGTTATATCAAATGTGATTAACATGCATGCTAGGGCAATTGTATGTTGGATTTTGGCCGTTTTGAATGTGTTTGTCCTTTGGGAACTTTTATCGAACACTTTGTAAGTATGATACTATACGTGGGTTTTATGTTGAATTTGAGTTCCCTTGTTTTTCAAATTGAGACTTTGGTTTATTAAAGTGTTTCCGGACTTTAAATAAATTGTTTTACTTTGCTTGGATCTTTGGTTTTGGTTAGACTAGGGTTGCCCAATTTGTGAGTATATGCTTGGCAGTTATAATAACTCTACTAGCTCACCACTTTGGTTCAAACTTGGTTTTATAATTTTAACTAATTTATTTGATATGATTTTCCGGATTATGTTCTCAAAGTGGGATCTCAATTTGACTTGGCTATTGTATGAGTTTGGTTATGTTGAGTATGTATGGTTACTCTACTTTGGTTTATGCTTTGGCTTGTTGGTTTTGTGCTAGTACTTTGTGTTGTCTAATATTCTTATAGTTAGGGGTTGAGTTGCTTTTAACTTTTGCCTTGTTTCTTAGACTCGTCGACTGCTCGTGCTTCGAAGTCAAACCAGGCTCAGTTGCTTTCAAGACTGTGTTAGGGATTAGCAAGCTGTTAGTTTATATTATTAGTTACCCTTTTATTAAGTAAATATATATTTTGTAATATATATTGTATACGTAATTTCAAACTACTTTGAATCATTATGGATCTGAATCGAAACGAGCTACTCGATGGGTATCATCGAGACTGTATGCACCGATAAGTACTTTGAGATCGGCAGACATTCGTCTAGCCTACTTTGGGATCAACAGAGACATTTTCTCATCTCAGTATATCTGACCCCCGTTGTTTCCCCATTTTCCAGGTTTAAAATTTTTGAGCTTACCTGATCAATCTTCAGTTTTCACTTTCTTTTGGAGGTCTTCTTTTACTTAAACAAAAATGGTCAAACTATTTAACTCTTAGACGGCAGTAGTATTAGTTGATGTCTTTACATTATTCTAGACTTGTGTTTTGTCAGATTGTTATATTATTGTTGTTAGCATGATTATTCTTTGGGTGATTCTTATTATTATATATGCCAGTTTGTTGGAGTCTCGGAGTTGAGCGGAGCATTATTTATATGTTGTTGATATAATTTCTAGACTTAGGTTGGAGTCTCGGTTTCCCCTGAGCATTGGTTTTATGTTAATGGTGTTATTATTTGTGCTGTATGTTTATCCGCGAGGCTAGTTACGGGTTTCGGAGCTACCATTCCCATACCCTAGTGCCGATCACGATCTATGAAATTTGGTTGTGACAAACTCGTAGCAACTTGAATTCTACTTTGATGGGAAGTACGGTTTCACATCCGTATACTAGAGAAAAAGGTTACATCTTGGTTGATGTTTGATCAGTGGTCTAATATCATCACAAAGCATATGGTAACTTTTCTGACCAGTCTTTTAAGTCTCAATCATCTTTGAGAGGATCAACTTAATATTCTTATTTGCCACTTTGACCACTCCGTTAGCCTGTGATCTATAGGGAGATGACTTATGATGCTCAATCCCGTTCTCTTTCATGAGTTCACTAGCATGTTTCTAGAATTGAACCCCGCTATCTATCACCACGTGGTGCGGGACCCCATATATGCAGATCAGGAGTTCTTTAATAAATTGGGCCATATGTTTGAACACAATGTTGGTGTAGGATTTTGGTTTTACCCATTTGGTGAAGAAGTCTATGGCCACAATTATGTATATGTGCTCGTTTGATGTCGTCGGCATGATTTCGCTGATGATGTTTATTCCCCATGTTGAGGATGGCCATGGTGCTAAAAAGACTAGTTAATTCGCTTTATGGGGCATGCTGGATGTTCCCGTGCATTTGAAATTTTGTACAATGTCTGACCATTTTGATACAATCTTGTTCCATCGTTGGCTAGTAGTAACCGTGACAGAAGATCTTCTTTGCTAAGACGTGTCCATTCATATGCAGACCACACACTTTCGCATGTACTTCTTCCATGATGTCATTTGTTTCTGCTTGAGCAATGCATCTGAGTAATACCTCTTCAGTGGATCTTCTGTATAGCACCCCTGCGTGGGATAAAAAACTTCTAGAGAACTTTATAAGACCGTATTTCTCTTTCCAATCCGCATCTTTTGGATATTTTATGTCTTCTATGAATTTCTGGAAATCGTAGAACCATGGTTTCTCTTTAGGTCCAAATTACACATTCATTACTTGCTCGCTTTTATAGGACTGGCCCCTAGATTTCATCATGACCAGTGTTTTCTCTATCGTGTGACAAACCGGGTTGCCAAAGTCATGATCAGAAAGGTTGAAATCTAGATCAAAAATCATTGGTTTGATCCCAGCTCGAGACAAAGCAAATAAGCGAAAAAGAAGACCTAGAATGAAGCTAGTTTTTCTCTATTTGTTTGATTTTTTACATAATTGATATATTTTTTTGAATTCATCTTCATTTGTGTAGGATTATCCCATACGCACATTAAGTTGCTAAGACATCTACCTACTAATTCTCTTCTCTCTGAAGATGAGAGAACATGGAATTTTTGAATCGGCCAACACGTTGGTTAACTGGTCATGGTAGGGTTTCAGCCTCTCTTCTCCGACTTCTCATTCTTCTTTAGCTTGATATACCACTAGCCTTGTCTGGGTCGATTTTGATTCCGTGTCTGCAGACTATGTGTCCTATCAGCTTTTCTTCCGTCACTCTAGAGATACATTTCTTAGGATTGAGCCTTAGATTGTAGCGTTCGGTTCTTGCCGAGAATTTATTGAGGGCTTCCCAATGGTTGTCTTCTATCTCTGACTTCACTAACATATCATCAACGTAGACTTCTACTTCCTTGTGGATCATGTCATGAAAGATGGTCATGGCCATTATTTGGTATGTAGCACCTGCATTCTTCAAACCAAATGGCATCACCCGATAACAATAAATGCCCCACTCCACGATGAAGGCTTTTTTGATCTTATCTATCAAGACCATCATGATCTGGTTATACCCGGAGAACCTATCCATGAATGAGAACACTGCGCTAGCATTTGTCAATCAATGTGTCTCTGTCTGGTAAGGGAAAATGATCCTTAGGAGTTGCTTTATTCAGATCTCTATAATAAACGCAGAACCCGATACAACCATCCTTTTTCGTTACGAGTACTATGTTTTCCAGCCATTCTGGGTACTAGACCACTTCTAGAAAATTTGCCTCGAATTGTTTCTTTACCTCGTCCTTTACTAGTGATGCCCATTTCGGCTTAAGTCTCTGAAATTTATGCTTTATCAGTTTTACATCTAACTTCATTGGCAGATTATATTCTGTTATCTGTTGTTCAATACCAGGCATGTCATTATAAGACCATGAAAAACTTCAGTTCAATCTGGCTAGCAATCTAGTTCTTGTTGTCGCGATATGTCATCATGTAGTTGAAGATAACTGGCTTGAGCGTCTGAATATCCTAGACCCTTACCTTCGTGAGCAGCGGTCAAAACTATCTTTCCTATATGGCTGTATCCACGAGGGGTTAGTACGTGATGCATGCATGATATGAATAATATCCATGCTTATGATGTACATGGTTAGTTAACATGTAGCACGTAGAACAGATGATATCACAGAGACATGTTGTTCCTTCCAATCTTATTACTCCCACACACGGTTCCAGGTGAGATTTATTCCTAGAATTTATGGTATGGACTGCCGCAGCTAAAATGTTATGGTTGACGTGTACCTGCAAGCTGTCTTCTAGTAGTCCTAAAATAGACAAGTGGCATAGTCAATGTAAGAATTGTTTGTCCCCTTAATTGGAAAGTGTACAAACATAAAAATGGTGGACATGACTGTCACCTGAAAGAAAATCTAGATTATAATTAAGCCTGGCGGCTGATCAAGTAATAGATTTTATTTGAATGGACTAAATATTCGGGTTGACCAAGTAAATGGACTTATTTGATTGCATATGGTATTTAGATTTGGCATAACAGGGTGTTTTTAAAAATTTGGTTTTGAAAACTGGATAAAAGTTGTTAGGTCCGACCTAAGACTGAGATTGAAATTGGATATTTTGAAATTGGATTAGAAACCTTACATTGACAATATGCCTCAAATACAAAACATTATGTTGTGTATTTCCTTAGAGGGAAATTTCTATACTGGAATGCATGTGGGTTGAGTTGATGGGTTTGGTAGTAATTGGCTTAAGGTCCCCACAACTAAAATACATGTGATAGGTCTCCTGAATATCGAGTACAAGCGACCGAGGTACTGGGTTACGAGTGATGCTACTCAGCATAAGACGCTTTAAATATTGGAGTTCAATGTCAGAACGTGAGATCAGCTATGAGCATTGGGGTTGGTAAGTGGGACTATTAGAGAGTAAGATCAAACTGAATGAGTTCTAAACGACAGCACCCGTGTTAGCTTTATCCGAGGGAACGGAAGGATTCACAGTTTACTGTGATGCTTCGAGAGTTGGATTAGGGTGTGTCCTTATGCAGCATGGTCGAGTAATAGCTTATGCTTCTCGCCAGCTGAAAAAGCATGAAGTGAACTATCCAACTCACGATTTAGAATTGGTGGCAGTGATTTTTGCATTAAAAATTTGGAGACACTACCTGTATGGAGCAAAGTGTGAGATATTCACGGATCACAAGAGTTTAAAGTATATAATTGATCAAAGAGAACTAAACCTTAGGCAGAGGAGATGGTTAGAATTGTTGAAAGATTACGAATGTACTATTCAATACCATCCAGGGAAGGCCAATGTAGCGGAGGATGCCCTGAGTAGAAAGTCTGCAGGTATCCTTGCGCACGTTACGGCAGTATGGCGAAGGCCGTTAGTTAGGGAAATGCACAAGTTGTTTAGTCAAGGAGTTAAGTTTGAAGTTTCAAACCTTGAGAAATATGTTAGCTCAGTTAAGCATTCAACCGACATTGGATGACAAAATCAAGAAATTGCAAGTGGATGATCCTCAACTAAAACGATTAATGGATGAGGTTCAATAAGGAAAGAGTTAGGATTTCAACATAGATAATGGAGTGATAAGACATGGCACAAGGCTATGCGTTCCAGATGTGGAAGGATTAAGACAGAAAATTATGGAAGAAACCCATGGAACTGCGTATAGTATACATCCTGGATCAACCAAGATGTATCAAGACATCAAAGGAAGGTATTGGTGGAATGGGATGAAAAGAGATATTGCACAGTATGTAGCCAAGTGTCCGACTTGTCAGCAAGTTAAATTGGAACATCAACGACCATATGAATTCCTACAACCTTTACCCATTCCAGAGTGGAAGTGGGAAAAGATAACTATGGACTTTGTGGTTGGTTTACCTAGGATGCAGAAAGGTTACGACTCTATCAGGGTAATTGTGGATCGTCTGACAAAGTCAGCTCATTTTATACCCATAAAGACGAGATATACTGCAGCGAAATTGGCACAAGTGTATATTGATAAAATTGTCAGTTTGCATGGAGTTCCAATGTCAATTGTATCTGATAGAGGTTCAGTTTTTACTTCACGATTCAGAAAAAACTTGCAAGAAGCCTTGGGTACACAACTGGATTTTAGTACTGCTTTCAATCCTCAGACAGATGGTCAGTCTGAAAGGACAATCCAGACATTGGAAGATATGCTCCGATTATGTATTTTGGATTTTGGAGGAATTTGGGATACCTATTTACCCTTAGTGGAGTACTCATATAATAATAGTTATCATTCGACCATTGAGATGGCTCCTTATGAGGCTCTATACGGACACAGATGTAGATCTCCTATTTGTTGGGAGGAAGTTGGGGAAAGAAAATTGACTGGAGCAGAGATTATACAAGTTACACCGGAAAAAGTACCATTAATCAAACAACGCTTGAATATTGCTTTTAGTCGACAAAAGAGTTACGCAGACCCGAAGAGGAAGGATATAGAATTTCAAGTTGGAGACTACGTTTTCCTCAAGGTATCACCTATGAAAGGTGTAATTCGCTTTGGCAAGAAAGGAAAATTATCTCCAAGATATGTGGGTCCATATTTAATCGTGGAGCGAATCGGAAAAGTGGCTTATAAGTAGGAATTACTACTAGACATGTCACAGGTTCACCCTGTGTTTCATATCTCTATGCTCCAAAAATACATATCAGATCCCTCCCGTATTTTCCAACTACAAACAGTAGAAGTGAGTGAGGAATTAACGTATGAAGAGGAACCGGTAGAGATCGTTGACTCACAAGTGCGAATGTTACGCACCAAGGAGATTCCAATGGTGAATTTTTTTGGAGAAATCATTCTGTCGAAGAATGTACGTGGGAGACAGAAGATAGTATGCGACAGAGATATCCGTACCTGTTTGACCCTGGTACGTAACAAAAGTTTAAATTCGAGGACGAATTTATTTTAAGGGGGGGTGAATGTAATAACCCGCAAGATATTTAAGGAATAGTTAGTACCGGAAAAATTTGGAGTTTAGAAATTCAAGTAAGAAAGACTAAAAAGAGATTAGACTTTAAAATTTTGACGGATCTTAGATAATTTAAGTAATCTAGAAAATAAGGTCTAAGCGAAAATTGTATTTTTCTAGAATATTTATTAGTGGGATTATAAATAAATAAGAAATTAGTCGTAACTAATAAATTAAATATCCGAATAAAGTATAAAAAAATGAAATTAATACGAGAAGTGTCAAGTTTAAGGAACCGATTCGGATTTGACACGACTATTTTTACGGAAATGAGATAAAATATATTGAAAATTAAAATGTAAAAAAAATGGAACTAAATTACTAAAGCCCATTTACTAATGCCCATTGTAAAATCCACTAATTATTAAGTCATATTTATTATCCATATTTCCCATTATCTTCCAACAAAGCTTCCAAGAAACTCCAAACCCTCACCAACAACTTCATCTTTGCGAAACCCATACCCCTCTCCCTTTCTCACCAAAGCTTAAAGATTTTGGAGGAATTTCACTCTATAATCTAAGGTAATTACTTATATCTAATCTATTTCAAAGTTGGTTGATTAAATATAATTATTTATAAGTGAATTATTATGTTAGGTTTTGGTAATTTTGATGATTAAAATTCATCTATAGAATTTATGGTTTGTTCTTAAGTTTTTGGTGAGTTTGAGAGTTGTTTGATGGTAAAATTGAACAAAGAAAGAGGTAGGGTGATGGCTGATCTTAGGAGCGTTAGGGTAAGGTTTTCCGGCGGCCGGGGATAGCTCCGGTGAGCAGCAAACGCTGCTCACCAAGAGCAGCCCTTACGGGCAGAATTCTGCTTCGGCAGAATTCTACCGCAGGGCAGCAGCTCTACTCTAAAAGAGCAGAGCTGAGGCAGCCCTTTGAGGCTGCAATTCCAGCCCTCGGTCGTCGGGGGAGAGGGAAATTCGACGTGTATCGGTCCTCGTTTGTATAGTTTTTGATTGGTGCGATTAAGCGCAAGTTTGACGGGTTATTAACAATGAACGAAATTAATAGAAAATAATTTACAGAAGGGTTTAAGAGATGGAAAAAAATGTATGAATATACATTTTTAGATTAAGTTAAGATTAGTTAGTAGTTAGATAAAATAATATTTAAGATTGGTTAAAAAAATGGAACTTTTTTAAAAAGTTAAAAGCTATAAATAGAAGTTTAAGTTACGATAAAAATCGTAACGCCTAAAGAAAAAAAATGGATTTGTTAAATGTCGATTAAGAGTTCGACGTGAATTGAATACTAACATAATGTTACTTATTTGAATTGTTGAGATAAAACTTGGAATGTTTTGGTTGTTAATAATTTTATCGATAATTAAGACTTTATTTATTAGTACGTTAAGTTGCTAGAAGTTTTATAAACTTCTATTCAATAAAATCTTGGACTTAGGATTGTGTGAGATTGGAGATAGAAGTTGAACTAAAGTTCAACGGAAATAATTAAGAATTATGAGATCTTAAAAAGGTTCACTTAGTTAGTTTTACGTCGAGATTAGACGCGGTTAAATTATAGCGAATTAAGTTTGCGTTTTACCTTAAGTCTATAAAGTCTATCGAGTTAGAATCTTATTTAAGTTAATTTATATCTTATCTAGATCCGGCAAGGAACGTAGCTAACGGACAAGGAGCACCTTAAACTAGACGGCATTTAATCGATCGAGGTTTTAGGAGTAGCAAGCGGTGAGTTTATATATGTTTACATTTAACGTATTAACTGTGCATTACTTATAAATGCAAAACTTTTATATAAATTGCATAGAATTGTTTTATTATTAAAATGTTTAATATAAATGACATGCATCATTGTTTTGAAACCAATGTATGTCCGATGAAACAAGCTTTCCTATTGGGCGGCAATAGGAACTGTGTGATCACCAGTTTTGATCTGAGCGCTTTATGATTAGAAATGTGAAATCGGAAGGAGTAATATGTTTTTGATAGATACGAGAGTAACTCGGTGGAACTATCTCGGGACCCGTATATAGTGAGTAACTCGGTCGAAATATCTCGGGACTCACACCTTGGGATTAAGTAGTGGCATGAGTAACTCGGTTGAACTATCTCGGGACTATGCCACATGGTAGCAGTAACTCGGTCGAACTATCTAGGGACCGTACCACTAAGGATTAAATGATATGATGTTATATACTATGGTTACAATGATTCTCGAATATGAATGATTTATTTGGGTATAAGGTTTCATTCGGAATTTATATTTGGATGCATATGAATAAATATTTATAGTATTGTTTTGTTTTAAATAATAGTCACTTGTAAACTATAAACTCACTTAGCGTTGACTGACCCCCAAATAGTCTTTCCTTTCAGGTAAAATATTTTGACGTGACGGACTTCTATCCTTGTTCAGAAGTCCGTATTTTGGAAGTATGTAAATAATAAGACGTCGATCGATAGTGTTGCAGTAGATGTCAAGTCCTAGTTATAAATATGGCTTTGTTGAACGGTTTTAATGTTTTATCCAAACTCTGATATGTAAATGAAGTTTTAAACTGAGCTTTTAACCGTCTACTTTATTTTGCAAACCGGTATATACTTGATGTGTTACTTCGCATAATAAGATCCTGGCTTATCGTACATCGCTTCGGACGATGTTACAAGTATTGTAATATTTCAAGTTTATGAAAATGTTTTATGAAGGGTTGTTTCGTTTATATTATACATTATATTGCGACATTTTTTTACTCATTTTAGGCTTGCTACGGGTTCCGGAGCAACCACTCCCGTTCTCTAGCGCCGGTCTCGACTCGAGATTTCGGGTCGTGACAAAAAAAAAGTCAATTGTACCCTTTTTTGGATTTTCATGTTTCACCTCTACCCCGAAGCATTAAATTGACCTCTTTTCATTTGAAAAAAAGTTTAAAATTGTCCTTCATTTTTAACCTATATTCTAATTAGACCTTAATGTTATTAATAGTACAAAAACACATTAATTTTTAAAAGATTCAACTAATAATAATAGTTTAATTTATATTAACTATCAATAATTTTTTAAAATAAAAAAACGTAAAAAAGGCAATTTACACTAAAACAAAATTTATCAATTTTTTTTATTTTTTTCGATTCCTAAAGGAGGAGCTCGAGCAGCTCCTCCTTTCATGGAATGAGGAGGAGCTCGAGCAACTCTTCCTTTCATGGAAGGAGGAGGAGTTCGTGCTCCTACTTTGCTCGAGTGAGGAGCAGCTCGTCTTCCTCCTTCCATGGAAGGAGTTGCAGCTCCTCCCTTGAGAAGAGGAGCATTGACTCCTCTTCTCAGACGAGGAGGAAGATTCCTTCTCCTTCTCGCTTAAGAACGGAAAAAATAAAAATTATTTTTTTACAAAAAAATCCATTGGCGGGTTCATAAACTGGAGTAGTACGGTAGTGGGTCGGGGGTATTTTGTAATTTATTTAATTTTGGTCTAATCACTTAAAAACCCTCAACGTTGTAACTTTTTTTTATTTATACCCCGACGTATGAATTTTTTCAATTGTACCATATTTTGGGTTTTCAGGTTTCACCTCTACCCTAAATTTTAAAATTTTAACAATTAATTAATTCAAGAATGAAAACATTCCAAATAACTGAATATAGAGGTTTATGTTACTTTTTTCTATTTAAAAAAATACAAACAAATTCTTCAACTTTAAAAATTTTCAAATACATCCTAATACTTAATAATTTTTTTAAATTTAAATTTTTAATTTTTTTATTCTCCGGCCAACATGGCCGAAGAATGGCTTTGTTCTTCTCCAGCCACAGAAAAAAATAGTTGTTCTTCTTCGTGGCTGGAGAAGAACAACTCATGTTCTTCCCTTTGGCGGGGAAAAACAGATCTGTTCTTTCCCGGCCAAGGGAAGAACATATTTGTTCTTCCTCGTGAAAGGGAAGAACAGATTTGACGGATCTGTTCTTTATGGAAGAATGAAGAACAGACCCTAATGGGTCTATTCTTCAGTGGAACAACAGACCCTAATGGGCCAGTTCTTCAGTGAAAGAACGACCCTAATGGGCCAGTTCTTCAGTGAAAGAACGACCCTAATGGGCCAGTTCTTCAAGAAAAAATAAACCCGGCGGGTATGTTCTTCCTGAAGAACGATCAGTTTTTAGAAATAAATTTTTTAGTGAAATATTTTAATTTTTTTTCGTAAATCGACTTTATTTTCTATAAAAGGCATTTATTTTGCGTTTTTTAATTTTAAAAAAAATATTGAATAAATTAAATAAAATATTTATTTTTAGTTGGATTTTTTAAGGAAGAAGGTGTTTTTAAACTATTAATAACATTAACGTTTACTTAGAATATAAGCTAAAAATGAATGATTAATTTGAACTTTTTTTCAAATAAAAAGAGGTCAATTAAACTCATTAGTGTAGAGGTGAAACCTAAAAACCTGAAATAGGGTACGATTGATAAAATTCCTACGTCGGGGTATAAATGAAAAAAGTTACAACGTGGAGGGTTTTTAAGTGACTAGGCCTTTAATTTTTAATAAAAAAAATTAAAAACAATTAATTATTAGGATTTATTTGAATATTTTTAAAGCTGAAGAACTTGTTTGCATTTTTTCAAATAAAAAAATATATGATATAAACCATCTATTTAGTTGTTTTTAACATTTTCATCCTTAAATTAATTAAATCGTCGATTGTATCCTTGTTCGGGTTAGAGGTGAAACATAAAAATTCAAAAAAAGGTACAACTTACTTTTTTTCTAGGTCAGGGTATAAACGAAAAAAAACGTTTCAACGTGGGTGGTTTTTAAGTAATTAGGCCTTTTTAAAAACACTTTTAAAATGTTTTGGATTCTTAATATTTAAAAATAGTTTTTTAGTCATTGCTAGTGGAGTCGCTATTAAGAGCAGAGCGGGGTTCGGGGGCTCCCATGACACAACAACGACTTAACATGCCATAAACGATAAACAAATAATATGCAAAAAGGCTTTGGTTTTCATAACCAAAGCTCTGATACCAACTTTGTCACGACTCAAAATTAGAGATCGTGACCAACACTAGGGTATGGGTATGATAGTATCTAGCCTCGCGGATAACATACAAACAAACAAAACATGCAAAGAAACCAATGCTCAGGGGTAACCGAGACTCTAACCTAAATCTAGCAGTTTATATAAATAATTATATAGTCAAATGCTCGGCTCAAACTCGAGACTCCAACATCATGCCAATTATATAAATAAACTGAATCCAAGGTAACATACCAACAACATAATAAAACAGTCGGACCAATCCGAAAAACCAAAGTATAGATAAACAATAAAAGTTAAACTAGTTCTACTGCGGTCTTAGAGTCTAAAATAGTTTGACTAGTTTTATTAAAATTAAAGGAACCTACGAAGAATGAAAGAAGTCGGAGATCAACCAAAAGCACTCAAATCATAAACCTAGAAATGGGGAAAACAACAGGGTCATATATATTGAGATGAGTTCATGATACTATTTACATTTATTAAGTTAAAAAACTTTAAAACCATAAAACCCTTTCATACTAATATATATAACATTATGGAAATAATATTGAAATGAAACCCAAAGTAAATCCCAAAGTAAACGGGAACAAATTCTTGCCAATCACAAAGTAAGCCAGATATCTTGGCAGCCGAACCCAAAATACTTACCGGTGCACACACTCTCGATAATGTCTATCGAGTAGCTCGTTCCAAACCAGTTCCATACTCATTCAAAACAAGTTCAAAAATATTTATATACTAAAATACATAAGTTACTTAATAAAGGTAAATAGCACTACAAATTCAATGCTTGGGAAACCACGTGAAAATCCTGGCAAGCAAACTAACCATGTGCGGACTCCGAAACACGATCAGACGATGGTCTAAAAAAAAGGCACAAGTTAAAATCCATACAACCCCTAACTCTAAGAATACTAGACACCACATAAGACTAGTATCTCAAACTGCAACCAAAGTACAAGTCAAAGTAAAACATACATTGTCACGACTCAATCTCAGGGCCGAGACCGGCGCTAGGGAATGGGAGTGGTTGCTTCGAAACCCGTAGTAAGCCTAAAAACGTAAAATAATTTTTCGCGATTCATATTCGTCATGCATGACATACAATAACATGTGTCATGCTGAACACACATGCCAGGTATACATATCCTCTCGCAATCTCAAATATCAAAATACAGCAAGCATAAAACATTTAAAACTTTAAAACATTAAAGTTATATTTACAGAAAACCATATATTACAAGCTGACTTGCAAAACACTTATCTACTGCACCTCTAAGAGTAAAGTACTGTTTCTTTACATACTTTCAAAAAAACAGACTTCTGGAAGTAGGATAGAAGTCCGTTGCTTCAAAAGTGTCTTTAACCTGAAAGAAAGTCTGTGAGGGATCAGTATATTGGGATATACTGAGTGAGTTCATACATTTACTAATAAGTATTCAAATAAAACATAAAACAATATTCAATCATATGCAGCGATGTACAAGATCTGATTGAAACCCTAATCCACGAACATATTAATCATCTATATGCAACCCAATCATTAATATCAAGTTGTGTGTCCAACTCACTGGTGGGTACAACCCACTAGATACGGGGACTCCAGGTTACAACGTAACCGAGTGCTCGCTCGTATCAAAATCATACCTCAAATCTCGAATTTTATAATCATAATCAACTCACAGCTGTATCAAATCAAAATTGGTGATCACGCAGTCCTATTGCTGCTCAATAGGTAGCACGTTCCATCGGATCAATACTGGTTTCAAATCAAGCGTATGCGCAATTCATATAAAAATTTCGCATATAAAACATGCAACTCAAACATAAAGCAATATAAAATAATTGTTTGAATAAATACATTAAAACCAAATCATATAAACTCACAGAAAACGCTTATCCAAAAATACGTCGGGGCTTAGGAACGTCAAGCTTCCCGAACTACTGGTCCAGCTGCTTCTTGCCTCGCCGGATCTAAAACAAATTTTAAAACATTTGACTTGTATTAGAATCCTATTCTAAGATTGACTCTAGACTCGAGACACGACACGCTGCACTCATTAACCGTCGTGCTTTAAAAGTAATCTTTTCCGATAAGCGATTCATACTTCTTCCGATCTTAATACTTCTCGATTCAATTCTCGATATAGAATAAAGGTTTTCTTAATAAAACCAATTGATATCCATAAACTAACTCATCCCAAACAACTAGTCATAATTTACTCGTTTTACGTCAGAATCTCGCATTTTCGGAGTCCGGGAGTCAATATCGGGATGGGGAATCATCAAATTAGGTTTTTAGGATCATATCCCTTCAAACGAAGGGTGGTCCACGTCTTGCACCCCCTAGTGCACGTCGTGCACCCCCAAGTGCACGTCGTGCACCCCCAAGTGCATGTCGTGCCCCTGCACGACGTGCTCTGATGTTGAGCACGTCGTGCCCCTTTCTTGGCACGACTCCAGCCGTTCGAAATGGCCATTCCGACCCCAAAACTCAATGTTTAAACATCCCTAATCAATAGATTCATCAAATCATCAATCAAGCTAGTCGGAAACGCGAGAAAAACACTTAAAATGAATCAAAAATGTAACTTCGATACGATCTCGCCGTAACCTTAACGTTTTAACCAAAATTCATCAAATAAACTCAAATAAACGGCAAAAAGACTTGCTTACCGTGATTTCCCTTCGAAATACGATCGATTCGAGCTATAGAACGTCGAAAACGGACGAGAAACGGCGATCGAGTGACGGAATCAGTGAGAACGATGAAGGAATAGGAAAAATGAAAGTGATGATTTGATGAATGCTTCTGGACCATTCCTTCTCATCTCATTCTTATATATTTATTGGCTAAATTGCACTTTGGTCCTTAAAAAATTTCAAAAGTTACAATTTAGCGCAAAACCTATTCGCGTCCAAATTTTATAAGGTCTCCGATTGACACGAAACTTCTACCATAATTACTATAAAATATTTCGCGGACTTTGGCGAAATAATTTCTGTCACGGGACTTATATTTTATTTTATATTAATTTTTGAAGTTATATCCTTAAATCTCGTTAATTCTCTTAATAAAAGTTATTCTAAATTCCCGATATAATTAAACTAAATTCTTCTTAATTTAATTTATCGGAAATTTCGACACGTGGCACGATGTAATTTCTTTAAAAATATTTGGGGTATTACATTCACCCCCCTTAAAATAAATTCGTCCTCGAATCTAAAACTTTAGCCACGTACCTTGAGTGAAAAGGTAAGGATACTTCTGCCTCATATCCTCTTCTGTCTCCCACGTACACTCTTCTACGGACTTATTCCTCCGTAGGACTTTCACCATCGGGATTCTCTTCGTCCGTAATTGTCGTATCTGCGTATCGACAATCTGCACTGGCCTCTCTTCGTATGTTAGTTCCTCGCTCACATCCACCACTTGTGGTTGAATTATTCGAGAAGGGTCTGGTACATATTTCCAAAGCATGGAAATATGGAAGACAGGATGAACTTCTGACATCTCTGTTGGCAAGTCTAGCTTATAGGCAACTGAGCCTATGCGTTCTACGATCTGGTATGGTCCGACATATCTCGGAGCCAACTTGCCCTTCTTTCCGAAGCGAATTACTCCTTTCATTGGTGATACTTTAAGGAAGACGTAATCTCCGATTTCAAATTCGATATCTTTTCTCTTGGGGTCTGCGTAGCTCTTCTGTCGACTGGAAGCAGTATTCAGACGTTGCTTTATCAACGATACCTTCTCCGATAATCTGGATGATCTCTGCTCCAGTGAGCTTCCGTTCACCGACTTCATCCCAGCAGATAGCGGATCAACATTTACGCATGTATAACGCTTCGTATGGAGCCATCTCGATGCTCGAATGATAGCTGTTGTTGTAGGCAAATTCAACTAAAGGTAGATATGTATCCCAACTACCTCCAAAGTCTAGTACGCATAGTCGAAGCATATCTTCTAACATTTGAATTGTTCGTTCAGACTGGCCATCTGTCTGAGGATGAAACGCAGTGCTGAAGTTTAATCGCGTCCCTAATGCTTCTTGTAAGCTCTTCCAGAAGTAAGAGGTAAATACAGAACCTCTATCAGACACGATTGACACGGGAACTCCGTGTAAGCTCACAATCTTATCGATGTACTCTTGAGCTAACTTTGATGCAGAATACGTCGTCTTGATCGGTATGAAGTGTGCCGACTTCGTCAAACGAACCACGATTATCCAAATGGAATCAAAACCTTTTTGCGTCTTGGGTAGACTGACTACGAAATCCATCGTGATTTGTTCCCATTTCCACTCCGGGATGGGTAATGGCTGAAGAAATCTGTAAGGTCGCTGATGCTCCAACTTGACTTGCTGACAAGTCGGACATTTCGCCACAAACTCTGTAATGTCCTTCTTCATTCCACTCCAACAATATGTTGTCTTGATGTCGTGATACATCTTTGTGGAACTTGGATGAACGCTATACATCGTTCCATGCGTCTCTTCCATGATCTTCTGTGTCAAGTCTTCCACGTCTGGAACGCACATTTGATTGCCATATTTCAGTATTCCGTTGACGATACTGAAATCTTGACTCTTTCCTTGTTGTACTTCTTCAATTAAATGCCTTAATTGAGGATCATCTGCTTGCAACTCTTTAATTCAATCTATCAATGTCGATCGTATTGTTAACTGGGCCATTAGGTTTCCGAGTGATGAAATCTCGAACTCCACTCCTTGGCTAAACATCGTGTGAATTTCGTTAATTAATGGTCTCCGCCATGTCGTTGTAATATGCGCGAGACTTCCTGCTTAACACATCTGCCACAACGTTGGCCTTGCCCGGATGGTATTGTATCGTGCAGCCATAATCTTTTAATAACTCCATCCACCTTCGCTGTCTGAGATTCAACTCTCGATGATCGAAAATATACTTGAGACTTTTGTGGTCAGTAAATATCTCGCATGTGGCGCCATATAAGTAATGTCTCCAGATCTTCAGCGTGAATATCACCGCCGCTAGTTCTAAATCGTGCGTCGGATAGTTTGTTTCGTGCTTTTTAAGCTGTCGCAAAGCGTATGCAATTACTCGATCATGTTGCATAAGGACGCATCCTAATCCAACTCTTGACGCATCGCAGTAAACTGCGAATCCTTCCGTTCCTTCTGGTAATGCTAAGACCGGTGCCGTTGTCAGATACTCTTTTAGTTTCAGGAAACTGAGCTTACACTGGTCCGTCCATTTGAATCTCGCGTTCTTCTGAGTTAACTTCGTCAAAGGTACGACGATCTTTGAAAAATCCTGTACAAATCGTCTATGATATCCCGCTAAGCCAAGGAAACTCCTAACTTCCGTAACTGATTCAGGTCGTTTCCATTCTATCACAACCTCGATTTTCTTTGGGTCAACCTTAATGCTGCTTTGTGAAACCACATGACCTAAGAAAGCCACTTCTGTTAGCCATCATTTAGAAATTTTGGCGTAAAGCTGATGCTCTATTAGCGTCTGTAGTACTATCTGCAGATGATGCGCATGTTCCTCTTCTGTACGCGAATAAATTAAAATATCGTCAATAAACACAATCACGAATTGATCCAAGTAAGGTTTGAATATCCTATTCATCAACTCCATGAAGGTTGTTGGCGCATTTGTCAATCCGAATGACATTACAAGAAACTCGTAATGACCGTATTAAGTTCGAAAAGTAGTCTTCTGAATATCATCATCGCGAATCTTTAGCTGATGATAGCCTGATCTCAAGTCGATCTTGGAAAAGTACTTCACTCCTTGTAACTGATCAAATAAATCGTCGATTCTAGGTAACAGATACATATTCTTGATCGTTACCTTGTTCAGCTGTCGATAATCGATGTAGAGTCGAAGTGATCCATCCTTCTTTTTCATGAAGAGCACTGGTGGACCCCACGGGGATACACTCAGCCTGATGAAACCGCGATCAAACAACTCCTCTAACTGATCCTTACGTTCCTTGAGCTCTGCTGGCGCCATTCGATAGGGAGGTATCGATATCGGCTTCGTACCAGGGGCCAATTCGATACAGATCTCAATTTCACGATCTGAGGGTAATCCAGGTAACTCCTCTGGAAAAACGTCTGGATACTCAGATACTACTGGTACGTCGCTTAATTTTACATTTTTCTTCTCCACATCTCGTCTTACAGCTAAGAATCCTTGACATCCCTTCTTTAACATGCGACAAGCTTTAATAGCTGAGATGATACTCGTAGGAGATTCCATCTTATCACCCTGAATTGAGACAGCTTCAATTCCAGGCGTGTTAAACGATACTATTTTCTTTCGACAATCCACATTAGCATAATGTTGTGCTAGCCAATCCATTCCTAGTATGACGTCAAAAGCTATTACCTCGAGTAAAATCAAATCAACTAACAAATCTCGTCCTTGAACTCTCACTGGACAAGACGGATACACGATACTAACTTCCACACTCTCTCCGACTGGAGTAGCTACAGACAAAGAATTCCTAAGATACGCTGGTTGCACACCTAGCCTACTCGCAAAACTATGCGAAACAAATGAATGCGTAACACCCGGATCAAACAAAATTAATGCGTCTTGAGTAGCGATAGGAAAGGTACCTTGCACCACAGCATTGGAAGCCTGAGCCTCCTGAGGATTCAGTGCAAAGACCCTAGCCTGACTCCCGCCAGCCTGCAAAGTCTGACCAGTACCACGTCCCCCACCGTTTCTTCCTCCTCGATATGTATAACCACGGCCTCTCTGGCCAGTAAAGGTACTTCCTGTCTGATCATATCCTGACGCTGCCTGATGCGCAGTCCTCTGCTGCTAAGAAGGTTGCATCATAGTAGTCATCGAGCCCTGGGGCATCTGCCTTGGACAATCTCTAGCAAAATGGACCCGCTGACCACAGTTGAAACATGCTCCACTAGCAATGTAACACGCGCCGTAATGTCTCCTATTACAGTTCAGACATATAGGAACTCCGCCTCCCATATCACTCATAGATCTGGCACCAAATCTGGTGCCTGAAGTACTGACTCTAGTTCCATATCGCGCTCTTTTATTTCTCTACTGACGTGATGTGGGTCGAGAATGACTTCTAACATATGATTGGGTAGGTGCGCTCTGTACGCTGCGGAACACATCACTCCTCATAGGCGCAACATTGGAAGGATCGGGAATCTTCCCAAAACGGATCGGAGAAACTTCCATTTGCCTAGCGTTGTCGATCAGTTGCACTAGGGTTCTTTCAATATCAGATGTCAAACTCACATATTCGGCTCCTAGACCCTCTACAAACCTCGAGTTCACTCTGACTGGGTCTGCAGTCAAGTCTGGTGCAAACCTACTCACTCTGGTAAACTCTGTTACAAACTCTTGCACAGACCGATTGCCTCTACTCAGGGTCAGCAACTGATTACGAAAACTCTCCATCACCGCATACGGTAAGAAAAATTCCCTAAAACGATTCACGAATTCAGCCGAGGTCATAGTGTCGATGGTTGGCTGAATGTGCTGCTGAAACCAATCTTTCGCGGGTCCTTACATTGACATTTCCACCATAATGATGGTCTGTCTCTCGTTAGCTTGTAGACGTCGAGCATTACGTTCTACGTCTTCGAGGAAGTCTAGAGCATCACCTGAGCCGTCAAACTTAGTTGGCTTGAGGCGCCTGTAAGCCAAGACGATATCTCGATCAGTGAAAGCAACAAACTGTTGCTGCTGTAGTTGTTCACGATGCAAATCTGCACCTCATCCTGATTAGCTTGCATAGCCGCAATTCCCGTAAGAAACTGATTCAGATTGAAACCCACAACATTAGGTTGTTGGGCTTGCGCTTGCACTCTAGGTGCCTGCGCCTGGGCCTCTTGGCCACCACCTCCTCCGTGAACAGAAGACTCATCTTGAGCTTCTGGATGGACGTCATGCGCCCCTTCTATAACATTTCGTGCTGCAGCGGCTGCTCGCTCTACATCTTGTCGTTGGTCAGACATCCTGACCAAGATAAACAACGTGACTTAGCCGCATAATCGCATATCATCACAAACGCATATCGTATTAAATGCGCATCTCATCACATGCGAACACACGTATGACAGACTCACATCCTAGAGGGAAAGCTGAAAGTTTGGAAATCATATGAATACGTAACAAAGGCAAGACCCGAGTCCTATGTGCTGCAGTAGAATTTCTAGAAAAATCAATCACTTATCTGACATAAGCAATGGTAACTTGACCATGCTCAGATACAAACATGGTCACGACACAATCTCAGGGCCGAGACCGGCGCTAGGAAATGGGAGTGGTTGCTCCGAAACCCGTAGCAAGCCTAAAAACGTAAAATAATTTTTTGCGATTCATATTCGTCATGCATGACATTCAATAACACGTGTCATGCTGAACACACATCCCAGGCATACATATCCTCTGGCAATCTCAAATATCAAAACACAGCAAGCATAAAACATTTAAAACTTTAAAACATTAAAGTTATATTTACAGAAAACCATATATTACAAGCTGACTTGCAAAACACTTATCTACTGCAGCTCTAAGAGTAAAGTACTGTTTCTTTACATACTTTCAAAAATACAGACTTTTGGAAGTAGGATAGAAGTTCGTTGCTTCAAAAGCGTCTTTAACCTGAAAGAAAGTCTGTGAGGGATCAGTATATTGGGATATACTGAGTGAGTTCATACATTTACTAATAAGTATTCAAATAAAACATAAAACAATATTCAATCATATGCAGCCATGTACAAGATCTTATTGAAACCCTAATCCTCGAACATATTAATCATCTATCATGCAACCCAATCATTAATATCAAGTTGTGAGTCCAACTCACTGGTGGGTACAACCCACTAGATACGGGGACTCCAGGTTACACCGTAACCGAATGCTCGCTCGTATCAAAATCATACCTCAAATCTCGAATTTTATAATCATAATCAACTCACAGCTGTATCAAATCAAAACTGGTGATCACGCGGTCCTATTGCTGCTCAATAGGTAGCACGTTCCATCGGATCAATACCGGTTTCAAATCAAGCGTATGCACAATTCATATAAAAATATCGCATATAAAACATGCAACTCAAACATAAAGCAATATAAAATAATTGTTTGAATAAATACTTTAAAAACAAATCGTATAAACTCACAGAAAACGCTTATCCAAAAATACGTCGGGCCTTAGGAACGTCAAGCTTCCCGAACTACTGGTCCATCTGCTTCTTGTCTCGCCGGATCTAAAACAAATTTTAAAACATTTGACTTGTATTAGAATCCTATTCTAAGATTGACTCTAGACTGGAGACACAACACGCTGCACTCATTAACCGTCGTGCTTTAAACGTAATCTTTTCCGATAAGCGATTCATACTTCTTCCGATCTTAATACTTCTCGATTCAATTCTCAATATAGAATATAGGTTTTCTTAATAAAACCAATTGATATCCATAAACTAACTCATCCCAAACAACTAGTCATAATTTACTCGTTTTACGTCCGAATCTCGCATTTTCGGAGTCCGAGAGTCGATATCGGGATGGGGAATCATCAAATTAGGTTTTTAGGATCATTCCCCTTTAAAAGAAGGGTGGTGCACGTCGTGAACCCCCTAGTGCACGTCGTGAACCTTGGTTGCACGTCGTGCACCTCATTGGTGCATGTCGTGCCCCTGCACGACGTGCTCTGATGTTGAGCACGTCGTGCCCCTTCGTGGGCACGACTCCAGCCGTCCGAAACGGCAATTCCGACCCCAAAACTCAATGTTTAAACATCCCTAATCAATAGATTCATCAAATCATCAATCAAGCTAGTCAGAAACGCAAGCAAAACGCTTAAAACAAATCAAAAACGTAACTTCGATACGATCTCGCCGTAACCTTAACGTTTTAACCAAAAATCCATCAAATAAACTCAAATAAACGGAAAAAAGACTTGCTTACCGCGATTGCCCTTCGAAATACGATCGATTCGAGCTATAGAACGTCGAAAACGGACGAGAAACGGCGATCGAGCGACGGAATCAGTGAGAACGATGAAGGAATAGGAAAAATGATAGTGATGATCTGATGAATGCTTCTGGACCATTCCTTCTCATCTCATTCTTATATATTTATTGGCTAAATTGCACTTTGATCCTTGAAAATTTTCAAAAGTTACAATTTAGCGCAAAACCTATTCGCGTCCAAACGATGAAGGAATAGGAAAAATGATAGTGATGATCTGATGAATGCTTCTGGACCATTCCTTCTCATCTCATTCTTATATATTTATTGGCTAAATTGCACTTTGATCCTTGGAAATTTTCAAAAGTTACAATTTAGCGCAAAACCTATTCGCGTCCAAATTTTAAAAGGTCTCCGATTGACTCGAAACTTCTACCATAATTACTATAAAATATTTCGCGGACTTTGGCCAAATAATTTCCGTCACGGGACTTATATTTTATTTTATATTAATTTTCGAAGTTATATCCTTAAATCTCGTTAATTCTCTTAATAAAAGTTATTCTAAATTCCCGATATAATTAAACTAAATTCTTCTTAATTTAATTTATCGGAAATTTCGACACGTGGCACGACGTAATTTCTTTAAAAATATTTGGGGTATTACATTCAAGCCCCCCCCCCCTTAAAATAAATTCATCCTCGAATTTAAAACTTTAGCCACGTACCTTGAGTGAAAAGGTAAGGATACTTCTGCCTCATATCCTCTTCTGTCTCCCACGTACACTCTTTTACGGACTTATTCCTCCATAGGACATTCACCATCGGGATTCTCTTCGTCCGTAATTGTCGTATCTGCATGTCGACAATCTGCACTGGCCGCTCTTCGTATGTTAGTTCCTCGCTCACATCCACCACTTGTGGTTGAATTATTCGAGAAGGGTCTAGTACATATTTCCGAAGCATAGAAATATGGAAGACAGGATGAACTTGTGACATCTCTGATGGCAAGTTTAGCTTATAGGCAACTGAGCCTATGCGTTCTATGATCTGGTATGGTCCGACATATCTCGGAGCCAACTTGCCCTTCTTTCCGAAGCGAATTACTCCTTTCATTGGTGATACTTTAATTAAGACGTAATCTCCGATTTGAAATTCGATGTCTTTTCTCTTGGGGTCTGCGTAGCTCTTCTGTCGACTGGAAGCAGTATTCAGACGTTGCTTTATCAACGGTACCTTCTCCGATGTAATCTGGATGATCTCTGCTCCAGTGAGCTTCCGTTCACCGACTTCATCCCAACAGATAGGGGATCGACATTTACGCCAGTATAACGCTTCGTATGGAGCCATCTCGATGCTCGAATGATAGCTGTTGTTGTAGGCAAATTCGACTAAAGGTAGATACATATCCCAACTACTTCCAAAGTCTAGTACGCATAGTCGAAGCATATCTTCTAACATTTGAACCGTTCGTTCAGACTGGCTGTCTGTCTGAGGATGAAACGCAGTGCTGAAGTTTAATCGCGTCCCTAACGCTTCTTGTAAGCTCTTCCAGAAGTAAGAGGTAAATACATAACCTCTATCAGACACGAGGTAATGTATTTCTGTTGACTAAATTCCTCATTAAATCATTAATTAAAGACTCAAATTATAAAATCGACACCAAATCTTATAATCGTTCGGTTAGAGTATGTAGGATTATGAATTTTTAGTCATAAAAAACACACCGAATTTTACTTTGATGATAGATTTGATACAAAATGAAAGGTCGTTCATATAAATGCCAACTTTTAAAAGTCGTGATTAAAATGAAATTACGTGTAAAGGTCGTGATTTTTTATATAATTAACCCTGTTAATTATTTGGTTATAAATAATACGTAAGTAATTGAGTTAAAACGATTAAGTGATCGTTGGACTAAAAAGAACAAAAAAAGACATAAGAAGTAATCGTTTGAAGCAAAAGATGAGGAACTAAGAAAGAACTTTGACCAAAGTATATATAGCACAAGCATATGAATTCAAATAATATTTGAATAATCCAGAAACATGAAAATCATCTTCATCTTCATCAAAAGTGCATGTTAACTTAAAAAGCTTAGGGTTCCTTCGTTTGACAACCGTTTTGGACGATTCTTATTCTGTTGGAATGGGAGAAGGATTATCTATCGTTCAAGGGCTTCAAATCAAGGTAAATCCCAAGTTTTGGTTTCTGAAAAAAAGGGTTTAAGGGCTGTTTCGTTTTTGATATTTGCGGTTTGATCGTAAGTTCCGTAACCTAGTCGTTTTGGTGATTTTGTGATGTTTGATGAATGTTTTGGTATTGGTTTTGAGTTTTGGATGGTTTTCATGTGTTTCATGACCTCAAAGCATGTCGGAATAACTAGGAATGGACGTTCCAGAGTTGTACGCAACACAACGGAACTGTGCGGGCGCACAGTGCCTTCTGTGCGACCGCACAACGACCGAAAGTACCGAATGATGCAATTTGACCAAGTTTTGACCCCGGCTATCCATTTGAACGTAATTGGACTTCAAAAGTGAAGCGAGAACCTTTTGAATTGATAAAAGGACTACTGAGGTAATGAACGAATGTTACATCGATTGATTAAGTTGTAATTGAATAAGTTTAAGGAATTCTAAGTTGAGTTATAAGACGTTACGTGTTTGAGTTTTTAAGGTAAACAACGAACATATGAACTAGGGTTTCATATGTCGAGATTGTATAGAATCATGGTGTTGTGAGAGTTAGCGTTTACAGTAGTATACGCATTCTAACTTTGGTTTGCAACAGAGGGTCCGAGGAGCTACCGGGCCGACAAGGTTGCATATTCGAGGGATCGATCGATCGACGAGTTGTCTTAGTAACATCATATAGCGGTTACAGTGAGTTTACATATTACTTACGTGTATTGTTATATAAAGATGTTTATTATATGATATACTATATGAAACACATTGCATACTATTGATTTTATCAAAATGATTATTGTTTGTGATTTGCCTAAAAGTACAAAAACCAGTAGAGTGATCTGAGGGAACGGGCCACCTATTGGACTTTAATAGGAATGTGCGATCACCGTTGTCGGGTAAGTCTTAGATAATAAAATAGACTAACTCTTTCGTGTTGGACACGAGGTTAAACTCGGTGGAATGTGTCTAGTCGGTTGAACTTGGTAGAACTATCTCGGGACACACATTAATCGATCCTTTGGTTATAAGTAATGGTACTAGTTTAACCCGGTCAAACTATCCCGAGACTGTACCACTTGGTATAGGTTAAACTCGGTCGAACTATCTCGGGACCTTACCATAAGGATTTAAGAAATCAATATCCCTCGTTTATACTAGGAATATACCTAGTTTAGGTTTGTTTCAGGATTAGGGTTTTAATCGGTTCTAATACTTGTGTATGTTTATAATAGTTTTGTCTTTATATGCAATGTTATTTTATATAATACCTTAAGTAATTGTGGACTCACTCAGCATAATCTGACCCTGTTGTTGTTTAAACATTTCAGGTACCTAGAGTCTGACAAGTAGGACTTCCTGATCTATTTCAGGAGTCTTCTTTTTGGCATGTGTAGTGCATGACTTCAGTTAGGAGCTATAGTAGTTGATAGCTAGTCGTAGCCGTTACAACATGGTGTTACATTTGTGTTTGTTTATCTTGTTGTCTTTGTATATATATTTTGTAGGCTGAAAGACTTAGTATTTTTACCATGGTGTTATAGTTGCCCATGTTTGTCTAGTTACGGTACACCAGCTTGTCTATATGATAGCTTTTGTATGTGATTGTGGTGGAGCTAGTACATGTGTAGATACGGAAGCCAGAAGCTCACCAATATAGTATCGGTTACTAAGTGACTTGTATATATACGGTACATGCATGTACTAGGTGTGCTGTTTGAGTTTTGTTAGTATGCATGTTTCGGACGAAAACGTTTTATCGTTTTTAGGCTTGCTACGGGTTTCGGAGCAACCACTCTCAATCCTTCGAGCTAGTCGCGATTCAAAAATTGGGTCGTGAAAGTGTGTTATATGAAAAACCATTCTACAAGCTTAACAACATATGTCGGGCGATCCAAGTTTAACCCGACCCAAATATAAACCAAGGTGAAAATCAAAGTTAAATCTAGAAACCTTTAAATAAAACCAATAACTATTTGAAAACAAAAAACTCAACAAAGCTTAACAAACCAACAAACTACTAGCAACAACATGCCAAACAACTTAACCAATACTTGGCAAAATCACCCAACGTAGATACATGTGTTAAACCACCTTAGATGAAATAAATAATGATTCTAAATACATAAACTCAGATCCGAAATAATAATAATAATTTAAACCACCAATTTAACCATGGAAAAACATAGCATAACTTGGTCACAACATTATGAATCGATTTCCAAACAAACTTAAACAATACCAACATGTTTAATCCACTAAAAACAATCTTGTAACATACATAGGCACCTACTAACATACCTCGACATGTAACCCATTCGAACAACACATAAATATGCATAACAAGTTCGAGAATCAACCATTAATATACCAAGCAATTGAATAAGCAAAGCATCAATTCTAAAGTACTAAAACAGCCCTAGGTCATGCATTTCCATCCACTTGAACATTTTAAAAGTAGCAAGTAAAACATGACATGGCATACCATTCAATATAACCCTGAAACCAATTCATGATTCAAAACACCCAATGTAAAATCATGAACAAACAGGCTAATTCCAGCACTCAATATATAATTTCAGATTTTAAACATAGCAAATAAAAAAATACATGCCACAACACCCAAAGTATAAAATCCACCGCAACAACCTAACAATCTCTTCATAATATACAAGGAAAATGGAATCATATACCGCTTTGAAGCCAAGGAAATCAAATACCCAAAAATAATAATCAATTATAAGCCTCCAATTAGCTATTGAATATAGATAATACAAACTATGAATCCAATGAATAAACCATGTAAAATATGATAGAATTACTTACCAAGGATGAAAATATAATAAGGATGAGTGGGGAATAGAGTTTGATAGAGGTGTCAGCCGTTCTAGGGTTTTAAAAATGATTGGAAATATTTTTAGGTCGAATAAGGGGTCAGTTTATAGAAAACGACGACCCCATTAGTGTTCTATCACGCCAGTGACATGCCTCTATCACGCCCATGATAGAGGCTCTGCCTCTAAATTTTTTGATTTTTTGGGCCTAAGCCAAACGATCTTAAACACACCTGAAACACAATCAAACATCAAAACAAGGTTTATGCATATCAAACCAAGGTTTAAAAGAGTCAAACCACCAAAGATCAAACATAACACAACAGACAGTTCATCGTAACAAGCCGGGAAAACACGGATTATTATAACAGGATAATATTGAAAAGTAAACAAGTACGGAAAGATAGTAAATAGAAAGCTGGAGATCATGTCAGACGCGCATATGACTCGATCTGGACTAGCATGTGAGTATGTAGCAAATACTCCTAAATAAACATCTATTCCAGGGGTTTCTATCACATAGCAGATAAAGGTAGTTTTATTCATTTTGCATGCATAAAGCCTAAACTGGATGTACATGTGAGATTGATTTTAATTTGTTCATCTTGAATGCCTATACAGCCACTAATTATATTTTCATAGCAGTTCTAAGATTTTTTAGGTGATTTGCTAGGTTTAGAGCTAAGTTAATATGGTTAACTTATTAAGTCTGTCAACGTTGGATATTAATATACATTCAAAGCAATAAACAATATAAGCATGCCCATATACAGTTAATATACTTTCAATGTCAAAGATACTATTAACCTTGAAAAGCCGGAGCATCTGGACTCGTTTGTCGTCTGCCTGCCTGTGCAGTCGGAATCTATCTGGATTTGGTCAAAACACAAAAGTTCTTTGTCTAGTTGATATGAGTCCACTAGTTTATACTATGGCCGATTTCCAGGTCAAATGAACTCGGAATCGCGTCTAGAAGTTGCTGGTCTTGGACGGGCTTGGGCTTTAGGAATCGTATGATGTGGCAGCCCACAAATCTAATGTGGCAGGCCGATGGTGATTTGGATAGGTCCATTACATTACAGATATAAATTTATACAACTAATAAAAATCTATGGGCTCAAACGGGGCCCAATTTTTCAGCTCAACCGAGCTCGGAAACATAAAAATGCAATATGGACCGAATCAAGAAGATCTAGGAGGGTTTGGAGCTGAAGAACCATGGCGCCACCTTGAGTGTATCCGGCACAACTTTGAGTGGTATCTGCACTACTTTGTTGTGGCGGTGCCGGCGCCAAAAGCTGGTATGTGGCAGTTTGTCTGTTTGGCAAAACAACATGTAGAAACAACCAAATATCAGTCAGAAACACACAAAAACATTATGGAAATTTGGGAATTGAAATATGTTGATTAAAACTTGTAAAAACATCCTAAAAATATGTTTCTAGATCAATTCATGGCAATCATGGCAAAATCAATGAATATGACAATTTATGGCAAAAAATACTGAAAATAAACTAAGCATGCATCCTAGTTTCATGAAATTAAGAAGTTTTGATTTATACACAATAAAAGATGATAAAAGAACGATTTGGGTCCTCAGAAGTATAGTTCTGATTCCTTGGCTCGTTTTCTGGCAATGCGGACAAAGATTCCAGTTTAGAATTCATAGGCAGCAGTTCGTTCTTGATTGAATCGAAGCGTAGAAGCTTGTTTGATTGATTGGTGTGTGTGTGGTGGTGGTGGTAGGTTCGGCCAAACTTAGTATTTTTTAGGGTTTTTATTCTCTTCCGTTGTACTGTATTAATTCTCTAGTCCGGTCTCTCCCCTTGGTTAGTGAGTTACTGTTGTTTAAATAGGATTAGGTTAACCCTAGGGTTTACTAGATATACATATTAAATCAAGATTGTACAAATGAGTATTTAGGTAAGCTTATAAGTCTAAGTTAGATAATTAACAACTTAGATTCATATTAAATTAGGTATGTTATGAAAAAGGTGGCTAAAGCGCTATTTTGGTCCCTAGAAATATCAACAAGGGCTTTTGGGGCCATAAGGGTTTTGGTATGGTCAATTTCGTCTGTCAAATTTGCAAATTGGCATATAAACTTCTAAAGCATTCCAATTAGTCCAATTTCTTAAACTTTTATTGTGACCCCTTTGGATTTTTATGGGCCATTTGTGGCTAATTATGCTTCAATCCCTCAAATTCATCATTGTACACTAGCTCGTCACCCGAATGAGTTCAAACATGCGGACCGCTAGCTCGTCACCCGGATGAGTTTCTCTAGAAATCATCATTGGACGTTTCAGTTCCTTATCATTTTTAACTGCCCAAAAAATAGGTGAAGAGGTCATGGATTTGGAGGCTATGGACTTCGAGGGAGATGCGGTCGTGGAGATTATGATTCTTCTTCTAGTCATGCGCAGGCTGGGTGCGATGATGATGACATTCTCTCTGAGACCGAGGGTGGCAACACTAAGCCGTTGTCACACGAATGGGACTCTGATGGGTAGATTATACCCTTTTATACTGTATTTGTTTAACATTCTAGTTGTTGTACTGCCCTAACCGTGATCTTTTGTTTGTGTATTTTGAATACGTGCTTGAGTTTCTATTCTGTGAGGAATAGCCATCCTCTTTGTGCTTTGTAATTGGGAGCCCGTAGTCCTGTAAGTGTTTGAGTTGTGGGAGGCCTTAGTCTCGTAACTAATGTCCCCTACTATTTGGTAGTAAAGGCTTATTGAAGTTCATGGGAGGGCCCTGATGGCCCCTGCTATCCAGATTTCCGTTCAGGATAGTAGAGGCATTGCGCTTGGTCCGGGTATTTTTGGAGTAAGAGAACGGAAGCCCGTCTTAATTTTGAAAGAAGGCCCAACGCTTGTCTTGAATACTTCGGGAGAAAAAAGCTGGAAGCCCGTCTTGTTTCTAGAGGAAGGACCGACACCTTTTCTAAATTCCTCTAGAGTAGGAGGCCGAAAGTCCATCTTGTTTTTGGAGGAACGCCCGGCACCTTTTCTAAAGTAAGAGGCCGGAAGCCCGTCTTGTGTCTAGAGGAAGGTCCGACGCCTTTTCTGAATGCTTATGGAGTAGGAGGCCGTAAGTCCGTCTTGATTCTGGAAGAAGGCCCGACGCCTTTTTGGGGGATCTTGATGCCCCTTGTCATCTGGGATGAGGAATTTAATGCCCTCTGTATTGCCTGGGTTTCTGTCTCAGGATATTGATGGCATGACGCCTAGTCAGGGTAATCCTGGCATTAGAGGCTCGACGTCTATTGTTTTTGAGATATAAGGGCTTGTAGCCCGTGGTTCTTGATATGTAACCTGATTGTGGAGGCTTATGAGCTTGTTCGGGCGTCCAAATTTGCGAAAATTGGCCTCATTTTTCATTTTTTGTTCTTGTCCATTCTAGACTATGTATTGCCCCCTCATTAAAGCATTCATTTTTCTGGTAGGGGACTGGATGGTTCAATGAAGAGTCTTGCTCTTGCTGCGTTCATTCTCAATTTTGTGATCTGGCCTTGAACGGACCACTGTCTAGTTTTTATGACAGTTTATGCACATTAAACTATAAACAGCGCTACTAGAAGAAGATGCATAAGAAAATTTTGAATTTCAAAGTTTAAATAAAAAAATTTATTCCATTGTCTCAAAAGTTATGCTTTTTAGATTTATGGTCATTCGTGTGTCCTTTCTAAGAATATGTGCTGGTCAATAATCCTGATATGCACATATGATAAAAGATCCATTCGACTTATTCATTCAATAGTTGGTATATTTGGGATACATTCTGTTTCAAGTGGTCGTACCCCTGTTATCAATTAGTCTATTTAAGCTCACTACTTAGACCATCCCGCTCCAAGATAGGGTGTTGGGAGGCTATTGGCGGTGGAGTTTTTGGTGTTGTCCTATCCTGACTAGACGGTCCGTTTTGACTTATGCCTCCCCTTCGTAAAAAATTTATGGCCAAATCTTTTTGGCTAATAGGCCAAAACCTACTAGCAGGCCGCTGTCATTTTTGAGACAGTTTGATCAACTCACATTTTATCACGGGTAGGGCCCATTGATACAGAATTATCTCTGATTAGACTAATTATTGAATGGATTAACCGAATGGCTCAATTTTATCATGCATGTATATAAAATCGATTGAAAATAACATGTCCATTAGGAAAGACATTCGCATAAATGAGCAAACTTGGAGTTCATCATTGACTTTGGAGATCAAATCAAATCAAATAAACGAATCGTTCAAAAATATCTGAATGCGAAAATAAAAACTACAACTAAACTAAACTATTACAGCAAGATAGTTTAGGAGATAGATCTACAAGTGCCCCCAACATGGGAAGGTCACTACTTTAGTCTTACTGGTGGCATCATGGATGCTGAGGTTGACAAGGGATGCCAAGCATGCAGAAATCTGAGCTCGCTTGCCTCCTATATTCGAGCCTTTCTACCTCGTCTTGGGCTTCCCTGACTTTTCTGGTTCTCTTTTTCTTCAGTAGAGTTGACATATTATTTTCATTCAGGTTGACCCAAACTTTGTAGTGTTCACTGACAATGCCATTCGTGTTCGTGTATAGAATTCGTTCCATTCATCTTCTTGGCCAACAGACCATGAGTTTATCCAAGAAGAGTCCACAAAGGGGTATACCCGAGAAAAGGGAGGGGAACTCCACGATTTCTTACTTCATCCCGTATTGTCGGCGTAGTTGGGCTGGTTCGTAAACATGAGGTGGTGCTTGATTCATGTAGGGGAATGCATCCAACGTAGACCTCGTTGGTGACATGGCTGATCTTCCACCAGGTACATTTATAGTGGATGACCATTTTAGTGACTGCTTCGAACATGGATTTCCAGTCTGGCTTTACTGTGATCATGCGGTGACTCATCAGGTTCTTCGGTGAGTATAATAATGGATTTCTTGGTGGTCAATCATCTGTAGCTTCTCTTGTAGCTAGATCTGTAATATGAGAGGGCTCCCTGTAAGACGTCCCATAAAAGTTGTCAAGACCGACCAAAATCTCTCCAAGAATCACGGGAAAGGGATTTCCTCCTTCTTCAACTTGCTTCATGATCCCTGAGATCTTGACATCAGTATGTCCGTTAGTTGAGCATAACAGGAATTGTGCATAGAGGCATAGGCCGGTTGCTCTTGCCCAGCTGTTGCTTGTCCTTCCCATGTTTTAGACTCTGGTGATGGTATTCAGAAGATGGAGGTAGTTCCCTTCTCTTGACCCGTCCATGTTGTCAGGTGAAAGATTGCACCAGGGTACTAGTCTTTGTATCGATGGGAAATCCACTGTGGGTAGTGCAATAGATTATGTTGCATTGTGTCCTTCCCTATGATTGCTTCGAATTCTTCCAGGAGCAGGCATATTTTGATGTTGTTGAATCTGACGACATGGGCTTTTGGGTCCCAAAAGTTGGCGGCTTCATGCAGGAATTCCAGGTTTGCACGAAAGTGGAAGATGGATCTGATGGTGCTAAATCAAAACTTGCTCAACTTTGCCCATTAGATATTAGATAAGCTCTTTAGGTATGGCAGGATGTGTCATCGAATCTCCTCCATTTCTATATTCCCATTTTTCACTTTCGTTTGGCGTTGGCTCTCACTAAGGACACTGGTGAGCCATTTCTGGTCATTGGCGGGCCGGTTTATGACTTCAGTCCTGATCTGGATATGTTCCTCTTGATACCCTCGTGTATCTTCAGCTTGCTTTCCCTTTACCGCGGTGAAGTTACCATTAGAGGTGATATTCGCTTTTCTGGTGGCGAATGTGAGCTCACTACTTTGGCTGGTTGCCAGTCTATCCTGAGAATTCATGCGTCCCATAAACTATTACTTCATCTCGTCTGTCTATCTCTTGACTAACCATATGACTTCCTTCCTAAGCTCATCCAGATCGGCTTGTAGGCGCTTTTTCACTTGATTTTTCCATCTTAGCTTACTCTGCTTGTATTATGATGGAACTAGTCTGTTTGGTGGATCCTCCTGATTGTCTGTGTTAGAGAGCAGTCAGACGAGCTTCCTCAGCGGCTGCATCCATAAGGGGTTAGTACATGGTGTTTTGAATTAAGGATGCATGAGATGCGTGATATGCAGATGCATGATATGCATGGGTTAGTATTAACACGTAGCACATAGCATTTAGCACGTACAACAGTTTGATATCACGGAGACCAATTGTTCCTTCCAACCTTATTTCTCCCACACATGTGTTCAAGGCGAGGTTTCATTCCTTGGTGTTTTGGTTTGGACCCTCGCATCGCAATGCAAAAGTCGACGTATACCTGCAAGCTCGGTTTAGCAGTTCTAAACAGACAAGCGACAATAGTCAAAGTATGAATTCGTTTCTTCTATTCTGGAGGTGTGCAAACATAGGGTGGACCTGACGACCCGTTTTTGAAATTTTGAGTGATTTACCTTGTAGTTGGTCAAGTGCATGGAAAGACATTTGACTGGACTGGTATTGGAGTTTGTAATTAAGTGAAGGGGTTTCACTTGATCGAGTTTTATATTTTAGGTCTGGCCTAACTAAATGTTTTGAAAACCTGGTTTTGAAAACTGGAAAATTTGTTAGGTCGGACCTAAGACTGAGATTGAAATGGTAGTTTTGAAAATTGGACTTGAAAACCTTACATCTACACTTTGCCTCAAATACACACATTATTTTGGGTATTCTCCTAAAGGGTAGTGTCTAAGCTGGAATTGTAGGGCTGAGTCGAGGATTTTGGTAATAACCAGCTTAAGGCTCCCACAAACTGATATACCTTTGATAGGTCTCCTCAATCACGAGTACAAGCGACTGAGGTATTGGGCTATGAGTGATGCTACTTCGCATAAGACGTTCTTTGGAAGTTGGAATGCAACGCAAAGACGTGAGAGCGCCTTTGAGCATCGGGGTTGATAAGGGTTTTTTCTAGAGAGAACCATCTAATGCAATGCAGTAGTTAAATATATCTGGTAAGTAAAGGTAGAGGTCGATAAGACGCAAGCTGTATAGATTAATTAAAACGTCGTATCGTTTAATAATCCAAATACCTTTTACTTTTATATTCGTTATAATCTTCCAAACGTCCTAAATCACATGTTTATAGTTCGTTTAAATTATTTCCTAATAAATTAGGACGTATCGGATCGAACTGAATCCCTTAGGGCGAAAGCCAAAAATATTCCCCGGGTTGACCCAATGTACGTCCGCACAGCGGACTTGCTATGCGACCGCACAGTTTACTATGCGTCCTCATAGCTTACCAGTTGTATGTCCGCACAGTACATTATGCGTGGGGATAGTATGTTGTGCGTGTGCACAGCCCCAGAATCTCTATTTCAGGTCTCTGCGACCTAGTCCCGATCTCAAATTTCACTCAAAACAACTAAACATCCAATCCAATTCAATTCCGCAATTTAAATGTTAAATCAATACGAATTGGATCGATTAAATACGATTAATGTTACATATCCAATTATAAACAAAATAATATAATCGAATCCAAATTAACGATAATTACCCCGTGTACTAGCGGATTATTGAAGAAATTTGAATTAGAATCGAGAAATTGAAAAAACAAAGTCAAAGAGACAAAACCCTCTACGCCGCCCTCTGTTTGCATGAAGCAAAGTAAAGAAATGAAGCTGCTGGGTTTTTCTTAGTTCATATCATTTTATATAGATAACGGTTAAAGTGCAATTTGTTCTTGGCTAAATTCTCCGCTTTAACTCAAATTCTTGATTATCCTCCGCACTTAATTACGGAAACCAATTCCTAATTTCATGAAACTTTACCAAAAAATCCATAAAAGTATAATTTTTATTTGCACGGGACTTATGTTTTATTTTATGTAAATCTTTAAAGATTATCTTAGGTCTCGTTCAGTCCCACCTAATTATTTAAACTATGGCCAAATTTCATGATATTTTGATGATAACTTTTTTAAAAAAAGGGTTAATTACATATAAAATCACCAGCTTTACACGAAACTGCAAAAATAACACGACCTTTAAAACGTGGCAATTCAGGGCACCACCTTTCATTTCTTTTCAAAAATAACACAGGCACATTTTTAGTGGCGATTTTGCTGACGTGGCATGACACGTGGCACTCCCATCGGGTGTCCAAGTCAGCAATATTTTAACTAAAAACGTGCCCATGTTGTTTTTGAAAAGAAATGAAAGGTGATGCCCTGAATTGACACGTTTTAAAGGTCGTGTTATTTTTGAAAATTTGTGTAAAGGTGGTGATTTTATATGTAATTAACCCTAAAAAAAATTCACAAATATTAACCCTAAAAATATTTACTCAGGACTTATAAATTATTTTATATTAATTTTCTAAGATTTCCTTAATCCCAGTCACACCCACTTATTAAAAGTAAAATCTCCAAATTTAATTTTTTTGAATCCTATCATTACGATATATTTCTCGGGACACTTATAAATTAAATTTATACTTAAATTTAATTTACGTATTCCTGGTTATAAAATCTTGACACATGGCCTATACTAACACTTAAAAAGTGCGGGGTGTTACAAATGTGAATTTTCACGGTCTTGATCATCCCTATCTTGATTTATTGCATAAATTTGCCAATGAACTTATGAAACGTATGCGGGGTATTATATTTCTCCCTTCCCCTCCTTAAATTTTCAAACAGTCAACAAACATTTAAATAGACAAGTTACTTAATTCTTAAATACCAACTTTCCACTTTGTCACGACCCAAATTCGTGGATCGCGACCGGCACTAGGGTACGGGTATGGTTGTACCAAAACCCGTAGCAAGTCTCGCGGATAAGCAATTAATCACATAAACCTGCAGAAAAACACTACTCGGGGTCAACCGAGACTCCAACCTAAGTATAGCAGTTTATATAAACAGTTCTAATATAAATACTTGGCTCAAATCCGAGATTTCAAAACATGCCTCATATATATATATATATATATATATATATATATATATATATATATATATATATATATATATATATATATATATATATATATATATATATATATATATAATTCAAAGTATAACATGCCAAAGATAATAAAATAAATCGGACCAATCCGACAATCTAAAGTATAAGACATCCATAAACAATAAACTAGCTCTACTGCTGTTTAAGAGTTTGAAAACAGTTGACTAGTTTAAATAACATAAAAACCTCTGAGGAATCCAAGAGCCAGAGTCGACTCAAGCTTCTTATCATAAACCTGAAAATTGGGAAAACAACGGGGTTAGATATATTGAGATGAGTTCATAATGCTATTTAAATTTATTAAGATTAAAACCCTTAAAACCAAATCCTTTTATACTAATATACATAAGATTATGGAATACAGTATTGAAATGAAACACAAAGTATATAACCCAAAGTAGATGGGAAAAAATCCCTTATCAATTTCCAAAATAGGCCAGACATTGGTCAGCCAATCCCAAAGTACTTATCGGTGCACACAATCTCGATACTCGCCTATCGAGTAGTTCCTTGCAATCCAGATCCATAATCATTTAAAAAAGTTCGTAAACAGTTGATATACTAAAATAATTTGCGGTACTTAATAAAGCGGTAAATAACACTATATACTCGCTGCTTGCATATCCACGTGATAACCTTGGCAAGCAAGCTAACCCTGTGTAGACTTCGAAGCACGAGCAGACAACAGGTTTGAAAATAAGGTACAAATTAAAAACCATACGACCCCTAACTCTAAGAATAATAGACACCACATAGGACTAGCATCTCAATTCACAACCAAAGTACAAGTCATAGTAAAATATCATCCACACAAATCAAACAACAAATAAGGCAAGTTAAGTTTAGATGAGTTCTTACTTTTGAAATCAAATTTGAAGTTTTTAAATACTTAAATAATCATTTTTAAAACCAATGAAGTTCCCAAAGTATTGTATTGGCCTTGACCACTATATAGCTCAACACAACATGTCGGGCGACGTCAATCTAACCCGACCCAAAGTATGCCAAAGCATTTCTCGAAGTAAAAATCATAATCCTTAGATTTAAAACAAACGTTTTAATTGGAAACTTAGAACTCAAGTGAAGTTTAATAACTCACATTTAGCCACTAGCAACATATGCTAAACAATTTGCCAACACTTGGCAAATCTCACCCAAAGTACATACAACTTAAATAATCATCTTAAATGAAATCACAAAGGATAATAACGCTTTCAAACATCTAACTCTGATCAGAGTGCATCAATTTAACACTAAATAGACAATGGTCAAAACGTAACATAACTTACAAATACTTCAACAATAGATTACCCAATAACCCAATGTAAAACCAACATCTTTTATATGTCCAACATGCTATTATAAAACACATTTCCAGCCCTTTACAAATGATCCAAACCACCCTAACTAGGCAACATAACATTAGTCAAAACATCGATTAAACCACTAATCGAACAAGCACCCAAAGTAATCATTTTAGTTATTTAAAAAAGGTCCCTTAGTAATATTTCCAACAATTTAAATAACTCCTTTAAAAACAGTGTTTTCTCTTTTTGAAATTGTCAAATAACACCACTCTTAAGTCTAGCCAAAGATCAAAAAACTATCTAATGTACTTACAAAGTTTAAAATCCAAAACCAACGCAAGAGATTATTTTCAGAATTTAATTTTGTTCAAAACAGAATTTAAAATCAAAGAACATCACCATTTGATAAATCTTTCAATTAAACCAACAAATCCAATCCACCCAAGGTATACACAACATACACAAGCCAATTACAATACCAATCAATCATTTCCAGATTTTAGTTTCAAGGTAAAACAGAAAATATAAGCCAAACACCCTAGGTAAGGATTTAACACAACACTCAAACGATACAACATATAAATACTACACATAAAACCAATGTAAAACGAGTTGCTAACCTCTTGAATGATCACAGGAAGAAAACCCAAAAATTAATTGATTAGAACAACCATACAATCAATCAAATACCATAGAACAAATTTACAAACAATAGGAATGATAACTAAGGATTAAACCACCAAGAAATAGAAGAAAAAACTTACCAAGGATCAAAATAGGACCAAGGATTGAAGGGGAATTAATATGAGAGAGTTCTTGGCCGTTTAGGGTTTTTTAAAAATGTTTAAAACTGATTAGGGTTGAGTTAAGGTGGTATTTATAAAAAAATAAATGATATGCGCAGTTATGCGTCGCGCCCGCGACTCAGGCCTGTCGCGCCCTCGATATTGCTACTAGATCCGAAAATAATTAAAATTTTGAAATTGAAATCGAGACCGCTCCAAATCCCGAGGCCACACCCAAGACATCTCAAAATATATATTAAAAGGTTTGGAACCCTCGAACCACGATTCTAAATAGTCGAACCACTCGAACAAATCCCAAAATGATCGATAAGCTTAACGGAACTAGTCGAAAAAATACAGAGTGTTACACACTTATAACCTAAATCTTACATCGCACTTGTATAGAAGCGATACAATACCAACGTGTAACATAACATTTTATCCTTTGTTACTCCTTCTTATTAAACTTAATCCTACTTATATTAACAAGATGTGATCTCTAAATCTACTTACCCGCTTGTTGATACCCAATTTTTAACTTCAACTAGTGGCATTTTCTTTCGACAGTTTTATATGCATTAGTAATCCAAATAAAATAAAATAATGAACAAAAAAATAAATGAACCAAATTTTAAATTGGGTTAATTTCATAAAAAAAATCACGACCTTTACATGAAATTTCATTTTAATCACGATCTTTAAAAGTTGTCATATAAAACCATGACCTTTTATTTTTCTTCAAATTTATTATTTTACTGTATTTTTCTTTACTAAGTTCTTCATTAAACCATTAATTAAAAACTCAAATTATAAATCGACACTAAATATTATGATATTTCGGCTAGAGTATGTAGGATTAGTAATTTTTCGTCATAAAAAATACATTGAATTTTACTTTGATGATAGATTTGAAACAAAAGAAAAGGTCGTGCCTTTAAATGCCAAATTTTAAAGGCTGTGATTAAAATGAAACTTCATGTAAAGGTCGAGATTTTTTATGGAATTAACATTTTTAAATTTTATTTTAATGTATGAATTGATGTGATACACGGAAATATAAAAAGATATTTCTTGAATTAGATTTGGGCCTGAAAGATTAACCGAAAGCATGGTCCATTTCATTATTTCCAAGCGGTTAAGAATTTAAGCTTATTAAAATGTATATATTGGATCTGGATTTTAAAAAAAAATGGGTTTTGAACATGTTGGGCTCAGAATACTTTATCTTCATAGCCAAAGTGTAGTATCTATTGTTCATTTTAGATTAAGCCTAAAAATTAAAATGATCCAATACACACATTTCAATAAAAGCCTAAATCGAAAACAATAAAAGGAATTATTTTACACAATACAATCAAATATAACAATTAAATAAATTGATGGGCCATTTTGTCAATTTTAAGAATTTTAGGGACCATTTCGCCATCTTTGCAATCTTTAAGGACTAAACGGGGTTGCTTCAGAAGATTGAGGGTCAATCCAAAATTTGTCAAGGGACCATTCTGTGCTCTTTGCGCGCAAGGGTCAAATTGCCAAAAAAATTATTACAGGGACGCAATTGAACTTTGAATGAAATTGAAGGGTCCAATTAGACAGTTTGTCACATTTTGTCTTTTGTGGCACTATTTGCTATAGTATCCGCAAATAGTGAATTTCTTGTAGCATAACATACTCAACATCATTAAAAGAGTTTAATTAAGCTTAATTTGAATAAATCAACAACAAACAATATCTTAGCAAAATAATCAGGATTAACATATTTATAATAAGTGTCATTGGCAACCCTTATAAAAAGGGGGCCTGTCTGTGTAAAAGGGACAACAAAAAAGAAAAGAAAACTCTGCTGAAAAGAAGTATGGCTTTGTAAGATTTTTGAGTGTAAATCAACAAAAATCTTTCAGATAAGCCATACTATATCCAATATTCTCAACTCTCCTACAAGATGAATTTTTTTTAAATATGTTCTTGAATTTTCATTCGAGATGTGAGCAAAACTCAGATTGATAAGGATATCTCAACATAGAAAACACAACAAACCGACATTTTTTTCAAATCAACAGATTAAGGTAAAGCATCTAACACTTCTAGTCTTTTTACAACATTTATTTTGCTTCAAACATACATATTCAGCATTTTTTGTTACCAGCATTTTTGTGATATAGTATTTTATTTTTATCTAAATGTCTTTTTGATGTTCAATGTAGCTGCCTGCAATATTTCTGGAGTTAAGAAATATTACAGCCAGCTAATAGAAAGTTTCATGAGATTAATGAACCTTCTTAAGAGAGAATAAATTTCATTTTTTTACTCTTAAAACAACTTGAACATCTAAAAGACACATAAAATTTGTAGTCTAGATTTTGTTGTCTATGAAAAAAAACAAATATATCTTCAGCCCTAATAAAAATCGGAGTAATTATGAGTCTATATTTTAAAACCAGTATAAGATTTCCGACAGAATAAATAAGTAAAGGAACCATAAAAACTAATAACAACATATAAGATCATGAATATTTCTAATAAAAAGTCATTTCCAGCACCAACATAAAATACTAGATTTCTTTTAGTCCATAGTTTTACCATTAATTTCACATTTATTAATGCAAACACATAAGTCTTTTCTTTTCATCATATACAATTGTTTAATCATTTATAACAATTGTACCATGTTTCCCTAAATTTTTCATTAATACTATCTTTTGCTTATGTCAGTAGATCTGACACGCGTCAGGCCTGCTGACGCGTGGTGCACTTGCTCACTTAAAGCAAAGAACCGCATGAGCAGGTCTTTCCTTTAAGTGAGCATGTGCAAAGTGCACTTGCTCACACTACCCCTATTTATTTGTTTTATTTATTTTTTTGTAAAATAAAATTATTTTAATTTGAAAAAAGTTAATATAAATATTAGTTTAAAAATTAAATATATTAAATTTTAAAAATACACAATACTACAATTTTAAAAATATAATTTTATAAATTATTATCGGATTCATTTTTGATACATTCCAAACACTGATTAATGCATGAATAATATATTTTTCATGTATAAATTATGTATTGATGATGTATCAAATATGTATAGATAATATATAACAATGTATTAGAAATATATCTATTAAAATAATTAAAATATATATATCATATATAAATTATATATCAACGATTTATCTATTTAAGTACATTTAAAAAATACATCTATTGTATATAAAATTATGTAGTGAAAAAATATATATACCATATATAAATTATGTATCGGAGATGTATCAAATATGTATCAAAAAATATACGTAATAAAAACAAAAAAAAAGATGTTGTAAAATAATATATCTATCTTGTATAAAGTATGTATCAGCGATGTATCTATTAAGTACATTTAAAAAATGCATATATCATATATAAACTATGTATCAGAATGTATCAAATATATATTAGAGATGTATCGAATATGTATTAAAGATGTATCAAATATTGTTAAATAACAAATATACATTTTTAATACATATTATATACAAGTTAAAAAAATTAAAAAACATCTCAGACATGTATCAAATACGTATTTAGTACATTTTTTTGTATTAAAAATATGTATCAATGATATGTCAATTAAATACGCTTAAAAAATATCTCAATGGCAAATGTACATTTTTGATACACATCAAAAAATAAAATTTATCTATGATACAAAAATTATGTATCTGTTAAGTATATCTAAAAATGTATCTATCATGTATAAATTATGTATTAACGATGTATCTATTAAGTAAATTTTAAAATATCTACGGGTTGTTTAACTATTTATTTTTTAAATAGTAAATCAATAATCATCTAATATATCTGAGATGTATCGAAATGTATCAATCATGTATAATTTATGTATCAGCGATGTATCTATAAAGTACATTAAAAAAATGTATTTATCATGTATAAATTGTATATCAGAGATGTATAAAAATAAAAACAACCCGATTAAATTAGTCGATTGATTCAATTAAATTGATAAAAATAAAAAATAACAATTAATTTGGTTAATTAAACTTCAATTTTACTATATCTAACTCACTTTCTCGATAAAATTTTGAAAAATAGAAATTAATTCATTTACGGGTCGTTTAAGTATTCAAGTCTTGCCATAATTTTATTTAAATCTCGCTTAAAATAATAACGGTTCGGTGTTAGAGCGTTATTATTAAAAATAAATATTAATTCTTATATGTTCCATATATTTAAGCCACAATCCATAAAAATATGTTAAATAATTTATACAATGGTGAAACACTATTAAATTAAACATAAAGCATATAAAGAACCAGTTTATCTGGGCAGAATAGGGTGATGTAATTTCTTCCCTATATGTAACCAACCCCGAACCCAGTAATAGACTAGTACCATAAGTTGACCAATCCCACTCATTAGGTTGGTGGCGATTCCCAAAATCTTAATAATATCAAACACAGGAAGTCAGCCAAGTCGCACAAAGTCTCTTGATATGAACTAAAACTCCTAAATGCCCTCTCGGCATAACTAGACCGTCCGGCACGGTGCGACATCACTTGTCTTTCTTTTTATCTTCATTCACTTGTATATGGTGATTCACATTTATTATGATTTACATCTCGTATGCTAATGGACTTGAATAATATCGTTAGTCTTGGTATATGTCTGATCTTAAAAGAGTTTACTTTATTCCATTGTCTGTTATGATACGAACAACAGAATTTATCTTATTATTTCTTCTTAATCTTGTAACTTTTTCTTTATATATTTCTGTTCACTTCTTGCAAAATAATAATCTTGAAATCAACTTTGTTCTATTTATTTTGCATCATTTCCTATGTGAGAACCATTTCAATAGTAATCATTATACCTTTTTGTTGGTATTTTCATATACCAGACTCTACATCTTTAGGTTTTAGATCATTTTGATTTTACGATTCATCATTACTTTTCTGCATTTTCATCGTAGTATAAGTAATGGTTAAAAAATTTATATTATTGTCAATGTTTATTGATATGTTAGATCCTTTATATAATGGATTCCTTTATACTCTGATACTTTGACACTTCAGCACATTTCTTGATGATACGTTTTCATAACGTATAAGATCTTACTGTATCATTTTAGTTTAGGTTTCGGTAACTATACTTTAATTGACGTCTTGGTTCAGTACTTTTACCGACAATACTGAAATTATGAAAGTTCCTTGATAATCTCTTTTCTTATAACTCATTCTAAGACATATAACTTGTTCTTGTTTGATGTACTTACATACTGTTGGTTTAATACTCTATTTAAACTAATAGCTTTTCTTGATTCGGTACTTTTAACCGAACATCCAATTTACCAATGCATATTTACCCTTACTTAACAGTTCATATTTCAATATAATTGTGTATACTGAGATCTTTCCACTAATTCTTATATAATACAATTGTCAAAATAACATTCTTAGTTTTCCTTTTTGTCTGAATTTCTATTAATATCTTATGTTTTACATTCTTATGATCCACAATATCTTACATGTTGTACCGTGTAATTAACACCAATCTAAACCTTACTGTCATACAATAGTTATTTTTCATTTACATTCTTTAATAGTTAAAAATACAATGTATATTTTTTCAATCTTATTTTCACACGGAATAACTTAATTTAGCTCCCAAACACTATATTACTCTATGAATCCCTTAAAATTTCTTAATATCATATGCATATACAAGTACCATCTAATAATTTCTGCAATAACTCTTGCTGGTTCATGATATAATCATCATCCATCCTTGGATGATGTAACTTCAAAAATCAGTTTGAAGATCTTTAAAAAAAAATCCACTCCAATTGTCTGTATTTCCTATTGCATTTTTGTTCATTCACCGTCGAGATTTATTTAAACTCGTTTATCTTACTTTAACTATCCTGTAGTTGTGAACAATGTTTCCTTCATTATATTACATACTGGCAATTTTAACATTTAGCTTATGTTTTCACAAAGAGAGTATTCTAATAATATACTTGTGAGCGGAAGCGGGGGTTTCGGGGTTCCAGTTCACCCAGACTTAGGGCAAGACTCTATTCTGGATAGGTTTTGAAATAATATGGAGTCGCCACCTAACTCAAATAGGAAATTCCTTTTGTATCGACTTGATAACCTTACACGCTTATGGGTAAGATTACCGTACCCTGACCAAAGAGTGGGTTCGTGGACCTCTCCGAGGCTCGTGCGCTTGGCTTATTAACCTCTACTTTTTACCTACTGGATGCATCAGTATGATCTCGACATTTCAATTGCAGTTCACAGGATATGGTATTGAAGAAAGACACTTTTGAAAGCAGTAAATGCGCTTGAAGCGCATATGACTCGATTTAGACTGGTCAAGTATTAATTACTCCTAAGCATACATCAAATCCTGGCGGTTTCTAACAAATAACAATTATTGGTTGGTCCAGATATATTACATACATAAAGCCTAAAACCAGATATATATGTTTGATTGATTTTATTAAGGTTATTCTTGAAAATCCTATACAACCTCTAATTACATTTTACATGCAATCCTAAGATGTCTAGCTGATTTGCTAAATTTTATTTGATTTTCTAATTTAACGTGGTTAGTCCTTTAGCCTGTTTAATATTGGATTTGGCATGCATTTGGAAAGCGGTAAACATTATCGACATACACAAGGGCAGTTGATAAACATACAAGGTAAGAGATACTTTTAAACCTTATTGACTTGAGTGACTGGCACTCTTCACGTTTTAACCGTCGCTGTGGTTAGAATTGGTTCTCGGTCAAAACACGGAAATTGTTTGTCTCATCGATATGGCTCCACTAGCTTGAAGTAGGGTCGATTCCGAGTTCGGGTGAACCCGGAATTTAGTCTGGAAGTTGTTGACTTCGCCGGTTATGGGCTTATGGTCTCATTTTATATTACAGATTAGGGCTTCGAGACTTGAATTACATTGGGAGTGGCCCATTATAATACAAAAAATGAAACTATATTAAAAACCGTGCATGTGGGCTCAAATAAGGCCCAATTCCAAACTCAAACGAGCCCGGAAATATAAAAACAAAGTCGAAGCTAAATTTAGAAGATCTGGGATTGGTTCCAGGAGTCCGGGGAGCCAAGAACTCGGCGCCAGTTTTAGTGCAGACAGCGCCGGTTTGAGCAGCGGCGGCGGGCGATTTGTGTAAGGGGGCAGCAACTTCCGTTTTCGTTCATTTCAGCTCGGTTTTTCATGCAAACTCTCAAAATGCATAAAAAGAACAGAGAAACACATATAGATATATTGAAATCGATAAACAGTGATTAAACATGCATTAATTAACGTTTTAAGTAAATCGGGAGCTAATATGGCAAAAATCTCAAGAACGCATAAACATGACAAATTATACCTAGCATGCATCCTAAGCAATAAAATTATATGAAATCCGGATTTGTTATATTAAACATAGCAAAAACAACCCTAAGCTTATTTCTAATTAGTTTGTATGGTGATTATAGCAAGAACATCAATCTTGACAATTATGGCGATTTGTGGCAAAAACAGTCAATCCAAATTAAAATGCATCCAAAACAATTTAGAGTAAGCAATTAATATTAAAATAACATGCTAAGTGGTAAAGAGTATTACAGGTCCTCAAAAGTACCGTTTTGAGTCCTTGGCTCGTTTACTGGCGAAGTTGATGTGAAATCTAGCTTTGAATCGTGCGTAGTAGTTTCGAACTTGATTGAATAAAGCGTTTAGCTTGTTTTCTGGACTGGAATCGAGTGCGATTTGATGTGTGTGCGTAGTAGTTTCGAACTTGATTGAATCTAGTCCGTCAAATATGCAAATTGACCCATAAATTTCTAAGATATTAATTAGTTCAATTTCTGGACTTAGACTACAATCTTTTTGGATTTTATAGGCTATTAACGGCTAATTACGCTTTAACCCTTCAAGTTTGCAGCTATGCATTTATTACGCCTGTTTGGATTCTAGCAAGCAAATCGATAGCTACTCGGACGATTTTTTCTGAAAATCATCATTGGATTCTTCAGCCCCTTATCACTTTTTACCTGTCAAGAAAATAGGTGTCTACAATACCTTATATGCATAAGCAATTCTTTACTCATTTCACCTCGATTGATAATAAGTTCAAAAGTCCTTTAATATTTCTTTAAACAATATGTGATTGTCGCCTGACAATTCAATATCCTCAATTCATTTTACCTTTACTATAATTCTTATCCACCATAAAACCTTATTTATCACATCATTCTTATACTTATGTTCCGTCATTTACTATTTTTTTTTTCATTCAAATTCTAACATTCTCACTGACTAATTAATATATTGTATCACTGACTTTTTGATGTTCGTAAAATTTATTACAATTACGAATTTTAGTCATCTTTATGATTTTGTTCGTTTAACAACTTCAAAAATCCTACATTTACTATCATATATTGTTAGTAGTATTTGCCCTAGGGCCATTTAATCGTGTATATTTATAGAACTAATCCCAATGGCAAAGATATATATGTTTTATTTGAACTAAGTGCCTTATTAAGTAAGTGTTCATTTATTACGTATTGTCCTTATAACATTATGATAGAATCTATTCTTAAGGTGTTATGAATATGAGTGACAGATTCTATTATACAAGTGATCTAAATAATCGTTCACGATCGATGGGATCCTACGAATAAGGCATCGCATTATCCCGGAAAGATCGTCAGCTCTGTTTATTCTCCTGATTAGTAAAGAGTTACTAAATTATAGGAAGTAGTGAGTCTCATACTACTTTATGGGGATCAGAATAAAAATATGGACACTCAAGGTGTTGAGTGAGTCGAACAAGTGACGGTAGATGACTTATACATCGTAATTCATTAAAGTCAATTTAATGTCATCTAGTTCATAATTGTACATATGTCCTTTGACTTGCGGTGACACTATCTTGTATATAGGCGATTAGAGTTTGATACTCCTTAACCCTAGATCTTTCATGAGCTAGGGCCGCGGGATGTGTTGGCTCTAGTTAGTTGTATATGGAGATAGGGGTTTAACCTAGAAAGGATTCATCACTCTGGATGAACGGAGACAAGATTCTATGCTATCTCGAATTGTTCTTGATGGATGATAAAACCTGCGTAGGTGTATATGACTTACTTAGAAAGTTATTTCTAGTGGAAGTCATATTTATCAAGAATTAGAACTGAGAGATAGGGTCATATGATCAAGACAAACAATGTTTGACTTCACCGTGACACTAGTCGAGATTGGAATCTTAGATGAAGTGAATTTTGAGTGTACGGTTATTATGAACATTGGTTCATAAAGAATGCATCGAAACATTCATCTCTATTTGGGGGTCGTGATATGTTGCTAGACGTCACTCTCGATCTACGAGAATTAATAATTAAATGGGATTTAAAAAATTTAATATAAGAAAGGCGTTTCTTATGACTCTCGTTGCCATATAGATGTGAACCTAGTTAGTCACACACAATAGAGTGTGCAACCGATTGAGTTTATGAAAGATTGATTTCATATAGATACTAGCATATCTCGGAAATTAATCTAAGATGAAAAACAAGTACAAATTAAGGACTAATTTGTAAGAGTTATAAATTAGTAAGAACCTAATTGTACTATGTCCATGTTAATTAAGGACTAATTTATAAGAGTTATAAATTAATAGGAACCTAATTATATTTTAACCAAATTTAATGATTAAAAGGCATAAGTAATTAATTAGTATAATTAATGATACTTAAATCACTAATCATAAGCTAATGGAATGATGATGTCATGGGGATGATGTAATGAGATAAGCTTATGTCATATATGTGATGTCATATGATGACATCACCTATGTGATGTCACCACATAAAAGGTGTCATGTGGTGGCAACACCTTTTCTTGGTGTGTGACACCTAGCATGCAAGGTGTTGCATTCTTAAAACATGCTCTAGCCTATAAATAGAGCTTGTCCTTGCTCATTTCATAACACCACACAACACACATCTCACTACAAAGTTGTAGATAGAGAAAGAACTTGATGGAGTTCAAGTAGTCATCAATCACGGGAGAAATTTGGCGACGTTTTTCATACATCCGAGCAAGGTCGTAATTGCGGCAAGAGTTTGAGCTTATGGCTTCTCGGCAAGAGGAACTCTTGCGGATTACTTCAAGGCGAGGATTAAATCGGACGCATACTCGTGTGGACGAACTTGAGGTCGCCGTACTTTTGGGACTATAAGAATCGTTGGAGAATCGACAAAGGTATTCTTCTTACGATTCCTAGATGCGTGCTTTAATTACTAAATGATACGACGATCCATTTTTTGTTGATATGATCAACTTTAAGATCCGGATTGTTGGAATTTGGATTTTGAATTGAAATATACGATCCGGACCCACGCGTCCCGCTGCGCCAATATATATATCTTTAATAGGTCTTTTTCTTACTTGTTTAGGTCAAACGACCTATTATACCATACTCTTACTTCCTTTCATCGTTCTTATCTTATACTACACGTCGATATCCTTTACCCTTTTACTAAAGCAAATCTTACTTTTACTATTTCAATATTGGCATACATTATGTACTTTCTTAACCACTTTATCGTTTAAGTTTCCTTTTATACAAATTGTTTACTTTAATCTATTTCTTCATTCTTTAAATTTTAGGGTCGTATCGTTTGATTTTGACATTTTCCAAACTTACTTCGATTTGGATATTGTTCGTTACTTTATTATTTTTAATACTTTTAATACCATAATCGTTGTTTACTAATAGAACTTATCTAACTTATGCTTAGAGTTCTATTTTACTATTTCTACTATTAGAATCTTTCTGTATCCTGTCTATTTTATCTTATTCTATTTTACTTCTCACTTTCTTAGCGTTGTCATATAGTTCTTCGTCACATATCAAATACAGTTTAATTCAAATGTCGGTTTCTATAAACCCTTTTCATTTTAAAATCAAACATCAGATCAAATCTTTTCATTTTCATTTTAAAACTTTAGTACAATTTGCGCCTCAGAGTGATGGCATCTCTCATCACCAAATAGTTGCTATAACAAATCATTTTTTTATAGTATTGATATATATATATATATATGATACATATTCTACAATTTGTAAAAATATTTTTGTATATATAAAATACATATACATATATGCTAATACTGATATGCATTTCTATCGTGATTTGTATAACATGCCTTATGCTAGGTTTGAGCATAATTGTACTTTCAAAACTGCAACCCTTTCTTCATATGTAAAACCTATAATTTATTAAAATTAAAATCCTATGACATTCCTAGGCATTCTTAATTTAGGTAACTATCTCATTCTATACCTTTATAATTTTTTTTTACCATATCTATATATACTTATTTAAGTGTCTTAAGACTAATCATACTTTATTATACTTCACTTTACGTTTCATTCATATATTATTTTTCACCATTTTAGGTTTGCTTTTTTCTATTTCTCTTCTCATATTCTTCTATTTATTTAATTAATTATTCTTTACTTTACCCCGTTAACTATTTCATTATGTTATACTTTAACCTTGAGTACATTTAAAAGACGTAGTATTTGTATTTAACTTATTTAAACTTAGACTTATGTAATTTAATGTATGTGGTGGTGACAAATGAGCCCCCCCCCCCCCCCCCCCCCCGCCTCTCGGATCACTATGCACGACTTCGGCCCTTAAAGCGGCATGTTCTAACCCGACCTCTCTATACGATTCTATGGTTGTGCCACCTAGCGAATCTAAAACTTTCAGGTCTATCGGTTGCATGTATCGGCCTCTCTATCCGAGGTGGGAAAGCCCGAATAGAAATGCCATCATGTTTCCGAGTATTTTCTATCTGTCGTGCCATCATATAGCTCGAATATTTGAAGTGTTATGTTACTTCACCCCACACTTCTTGAAACTTTGGTCCTAAACCAGCCACAAATAGTTGATTCATTTCGACACCATCCCTTTTAGCTCACGGACTTCCTCTCCTAGCCTCAGGAATTCGATTGTATAAGAACTGATTGGTAGTTCTCCCTTCGTAAAAGTGACCAATTGTTCCCGTAACCTTTCTAAACTAACTTATTCATCATTTTATAATTGTACAATCTCTCTCCATTGTTGCCCTAACGCCGCTCTCGTAGCACCGTAGGCATCTTGCATATTGCATAATATTTGTACCTCAGTTAGATATCGGTCTGTCCTGAACCTCTCAAAAGCTGAGATCTCAAAAGAACCAACTGGTACCACTCTATTATCGCTAACATTCACCGGGGTAGTGGACCTTTCTTGCTCCACAGGCGACCTATCATATCCATTAGCAACTGATTTAAATCAAATCCATTTGCATACACGAAAGCTTCATTCATATCAAAATATTTATATATTGTTGGCTAATAGTCTCGTTTAGTCCTTAAGCTTCTTTAACTATTCAAATGACTTATACTTTTCATTTAATAACTTAAGTAATCATTCAATTACTTTAACCAAGATACTTAAGTATCGACTACAAACAATTATTTAAGTGACCTCATAATTTTATGAAACTTCATCGATAAATTCTTAAAATTATGTTACCGATAATAACATCAAAATTATTATCCCGAGACTTATATTTTATTTTATAATATTTTCTTAAGAATTCCTTTAGTCCCGCCTAAACCCAATGTCACGAATAAAAATATTCAAACTTAACTTTTAAATCTCAATAACTAAATTAGACCCGCTCCGGATATATTTCTTTATATTTCACACTTAAATGTGAATTTTCACAGCCTCGGTCATCCCTATCTTGATTTATGACATATCTTTAGCCAATTAACTTACGAGACATATGCGGATATTACAATTATGTCACTGCGTTTTTTGTTAACATGGTATATAACAAAAATTAAACATCTGTAATTCACAAATTAAGATTTATTTTTTCAAATGGCATATGATTCTTCTATTCTTTTCCATATGATTATTTATCGACAAAAAGTTAATTTTACTCTCTAAACTTGGTACAAAATATCAATTAATGTCAAACTCATAGCTCTAAATAAAAAACACCACAGATTTAACATTTGAATTCGCTTTATCCCTTTAACTTTAAATTGTCCAATTATTTTACGCCACCTCAGCTCTAATTTGTAAGTAATACTCCAATCATATTTTGACACATTATTTAAAGGGGTAAAGAGAGTTAAAATGCCAAGTTTCAAGTGTTTTTTACTTCAAATTCATGAACTTGACCTCAACTAATCATTTGTTGGCTTCAACTAATCTTTTGTGTCAAGTTCACACATATGGATGTATGCTCAGTTAAAAGATTAAAGAGATAAATTTATTGTTCGAATTTTTGTTATGTCATATAAGTGTTTAAACTTATTTAAAATGCATCAAACAAGTGTTTTTGCCGTTTATCGGTCGCTATTGTGTTAGAGATAAAATAGCTCACAATTTCATTTAAATTTATTGAGTCATATTAGTAAAAATAATAATATTAAATATGTGTGCAAGTATACATTATATTTGTATAATTAAAATGACAAATAATATAAACAAATTTTAATAATTTTTTGCCTTTTTAATAATCCGATGATTGAAAATGGATTAAAACAGTTATTTGATACATTCTTCAAAAGTTGAAATACTGATATAAAAAATAGAAGTTTAGACATCAAATAAAAAATTTGAAAAAGTTCAGACAATGTTGATATCCTAGATTAATTGGTTAATGTTTTAATAGTAGTTAAAAAGAAAGGAGAGGTACTAGTGATGCCTAATTCAAGTGGTTAAGGCTCTCCAAGTGTATTTTTGAATTATTGATTTCGAATTTTAGTAGGGTCAATAGTTTGATGCCAATTTTAATAACAATTCTCACACTAACAACTAAACAAATTTCCGATAAAAAAAAGGAAGAGATAAAATAAAAAAACAATAAATTGATGTTTTTATAAGTAAAATAATAAATTGATGTATTAATTAGAATTATTTTACGAGCTGTATATTTATGTAACTTTTATGTCAATTATTTTTTATAAAAATAGACTTTTATCATTGAAAGTACTTTACAGTTTAAATAATTTTTTAAGAACAAATGATCCATTCACCCTTTTAAATTAACACAAAATATTAAAAATACCGTTCTAAAAAAAACGGTCAAGAAAAATTCATACCTGATGGATACCGAATCTCATTCTACTTACAATAGAACCGAGTCGTAGAAGATCTATTCTCCGGCGACCTCGGGCTTGCTCCCGTAGGGCTGAATCAAGATAAGTCAAACGCCGAATTCATAGGATCCGCCTCCACTTGATTATAGCAAAGTGAAGACCGAATCCCTGAGGACTCGGGCGAAACACTCCAGTCACAGGATTCAGATAGTAGACCAGATCCAATGTACGATCTTGAAGAATCTTTCTTAATTGGATACAAACTCCAACTTAGGAAGATAACTCTAAATTAGGAAGACGAGAGTATTTAGGAAAACATTCCTAAATAGGACTCTTGTCTGAATAAGGAAGGACACTCCTAAATAGGATCAAAACCTACAAAGTAGGATTCACTTTCCTACTATAACTCTGCTAGGTATGCAATCATCTACTATAGAAGGAGCATGAGGTATGCCTAGACACACAATTACATTCATATACTCAAAACGCTGCTCAAAGCTCAATACTGACTTGAGCATCGGAGAGTTAATCGGAAAACCACCGTCCGGTTAGATATCTATACTGTTTTGCAGGTTAATCCACCAGATCAGAAGCCATACTCCATCAATTGGCGCCGTCTGTGGGAAAAAGCTCGAAAACTTCATACTAGAAGCCTGCTTCTTTCCAAACTCAAAAACAAATTCATTAAAGAAGATGATTTCTGACGGAACAAACCTGAAGGACAAGCAACCGATGGATCCCAATATCCATCAACACACTCCGGAGGTGATCAATGTTACCGAAGACGGAATTCCCAGCGCTACCGGAGGAAGCAAAACTGGAGGAGCCACTTCCTCCACGCCCCAATACCAAACCAATCCAGTTAGAGTAAGCAATCCCATTGTCTTCCCTAATTTGGAAACTAAAGGAGGACAAAAAGGCATGGTTGTACATGAAACCTACAAAGAAATCATGAGGAATGTTCTGGAAACCATTCAGGCAAATATGGACAGATTGGCTAATGAGGCTAAATAAACGAATGACAACCAAGACGAAACCCTGAAGATCCTGAAAGAAAACTTCACCCCTTCTGCCAAATGAAGTAGTAGAACTGAAAACGTGAATCCGGGCCCTCATGGACCAACAAGAAGAGTAAACGAGCAAAGGAATGAACAAAGAAACAAGCGAAGGAATGAAGGAAGGAACGAGCACACGAACGAAGGAAAAAACGTGCACAGAACGAGCAGATGAACGAGCAAAGAAACAAAGCAAGAAACGAGAGAAGAAATGACGAACTACAGAGCCCAGAAAATGTGGAACCACAAAGAGACGATTTGGAGGAAGAAGACCCGAGAGAAAATACCAGAGGAAGACACAAAGACAAAGAGGAAACACCGCCAAAAAGCAAACGACCGGAAAGGGATGCAGGAAAAGCGCAATTGAAGAGGAATCAAGAGGAAGAATGTCACGACCCATTTTCATAAATCGTGACCGGCGCTAGGGTATGGCTATGGTTGTACCAAAATCCGTAGCTAGCCTTGCGGATAACCAACTTATATCATTTAAAACAATGTACCTACAGAAAACCACATGCTCGGGGGCAACCGAGACTTCAGCCTAGTCTAGCAGTACAATAAGCAACATATATT